>NC_088198.1:3307223-3378685 GCF_028769735.1 Zonotrichia leucophrys gambelii | reverse complement strand
GGAATAAAAGAGGGGAAGCCCCAATTAAATTCCGGTTTTATTTGAATTATTTTTATTTTATGAGGGGAAATAAAAGAGGGAAACCTCAATTAAATCCTGGTTTTATTTGAATTATTTTTTATTTTATGAGGGGAAATAAAAGAGGGGAAACCCCAATTAAATCTGGTTTTATTTGAATTATTTTTATTTTATGAGGGGAAATAAAAGAGGGAAACCTCCATAAAATCCCCTTTTAATTTTAATGGGTTTTTCCTTTCAATCCCCGAACCGGAATAAAACTCCACTTTAATTTCAATAATTTTTCCCTTTAAATTCCTGGAAAAAAATCGGAATAAAATCTCATTAATTAATTTTTTTTTCCTGTAAATCCCCAAACAGGGGGAGGAAAAAAATCCCAATAAAATCCCATTTTAATGTGATTTTTTTCCCCTTTAAATCCTCAAACAGGGAGGAAAAAATCCAAATAAAATCCCATTTTAATTCTAATTTTTTCCCTTTAAATCCCTGAATTGGAGGGATAAAAAATCCGAATAAAACCCATTTTAATTCTAATTTTTTTCCTTTAAATCCCCGAATTGGAGGGGTAAAAAATCCAAATAAAATCCCATTTTAATTCTATTTTTTTTCCTTTAAATCCCCGAATTGGAGGGGTAAAAAATCCGAATAAAATCCCATTTTAATGTAATTTTTTCTCTTTAAATCCCCAATTGAAGGGGGTAAAAAATCCAAATAAAATCCCATTTTAATGTAATTTTTTCCCCTTTAAATCTCAAACAGGGGAGGAAAAAAATCCGAATAAAATCCCATTTTAATTCTAATTTTTTCCCTTTAAATCCCCGAATTTGGGAGGGGATAAAAAATCCGAATAAAATCCCATTTTTCCCCTTTAAATCCTGAATTGGAGGGGTAAAAAATCCGAATAAAATCCCATTTTAATGTGATTTTTTCCCCTTTAAATCCTCCAACAGGGGAGGAAAAAACCCCAAATAAAATCCCATTTGAATTTGAATTTTTAAAAAAAAAGAAGCCCGCACCAAAGGGTTCCCGCGGGTGATTTATGGTTTTTTACGAGGCATAAAAAGCCCAACAAGCAGCCCCAAAGCCTCGGGTAATAAATAAAACATAAAAGCTCACCCGAGGGGGCGCTTTTATTGTGGAGCTGAAATACGGCCGGGCCGGGGAGGATTGTTCACCCCGAGGCCTCGGGGTGGAAAAAGGGGAAAGAAAACAAAATTAGAAAAAAAAAATAAACAAAAAAAATCACTAAAGGAATTCACCAAAAAAATAAAAAAAAAATTCCAAGGAATGTGCAAAAAAAATCCCCCCCAAAAATTTCCCAAAAAATTCCCCAAAAAAACAAACAAACAAAGAAAAAATGCCCAAAAAACCAAAAAAGTGCCCCCAAAAAATCCACAAAAAAATTCCCAAAAAAATCCCCCCAAAAAATCCCCCAAAAATTCAGAAAAAAATCCAAAATAAATCCCCCCAAAAAATCCCCCAAAAAAATCCGAAAAAAATCCCAAAAAAATCCCCAAAGTAATCCAAAAATAATCCCCAAAAAAATCCCCAAAAATATCCCCCCCAAATCCCCAAAAATATTCCCCAAAAAAAATCCCCAAAGAAATGTCAAAAAAAATCCCCCCAAAAAATCCCCCAAAAAAATCCCCAAAAAAATCCCAAAAAAATCCCCCAAAAAATCCCCCACAAAATCCCCAAAAATATTCCCCAAAAAAATCCCCAAAAATATTCCCAAAAAAAAAATCCCCAAAGAAATGTCCAAAAAATCCCCCCCAAAAACCCCAAAAAAATAATAAAAAAAAATCCCTCCAAAAAAATCCCCCCAAAAAATCCCCCAAAAAGTTCCCCAAAATATTCCCAAAAAAATCACCTAAAAAATCCCCTAAAAAATTCCCCCTCAAAAAATCTCCCAAAAATCCCCCCAAAAAAATCCTGAAAAAAATCCCCGAAAAGTATCCCCAAAAAATCCCCCAAAAATACCCCAAAAAATCCCCTAAAAAATTCCCCCCAAAAAATCCCCCAAAAAATAAAAAAAAATCCCCCAAAAATCCCCCGGGTTGGGATTCCCAGGGGGAGTTGAGGAAATCGCGGAAATTTGGGGAAATTTGGAATTTCGTGGGTTTGGGGTCAGTGGGGCTGGGGAGGGAAGGGGGGGATTGGTCTGGGCCCCAAAAAGTCCCAAAATGCCCCAAAATATCCCAAAATGCCCCAAAATACCCCAAATACACCCGACCCATCCCAAAATCACCCTGAGGGCCCCAAAATGCCCCAAACTTCCCAAGATCCCCCCAAGTCACCCCAAAGTGTCCTAAAGCACCCCAAAATATCCCAAAGAACCCCAAAAAACCCCAAAATATCCCAAAGAACCCCAAAATATCCCAAAGAACCCCAAAATATCCCAAAGAACCCCAAAGAACCCCAAATATCCCAAAGAACCCAAAATATCCCAAACCATCCCAAATCCCCGAAACCATCCCAAACTTTCCCAAACCACCCCAAATCATCCAAACTTTCCCAAACCACCCCAAACTCAACCCAAACCACCCCAAACATCCCAAATAAACATCAAACAATCCAAACCATCCCAAACCCACCCCAAAGCCACCCAAAATCCACAGAAAACCATCCCAAATGACCCCAAACCACCCAAATAATCCCAAATCACCCCAAAAACCCCCCCAAATCATCCCAAATAAACCTCAAACAATCCCAAATGACCCCAAACCACCCCAAACCACCCAAAATCCACAGAAACCATCCCAAACTATCCCAAACCCCCCCAAATAATCCCAAACTTAACCCAAGTCACCCCAAACAATCCCAAACCACCCCAAACCATCCCAAACCACCCAAAACCCACAGAAACCGTCCCAAACTTTCCAAACATCCAAAACCACCCAAAACCACAGAAACATCCCAAACTTTCCCAAACCATCCCAAATAATCCAAACCCACCTAAAACCACAGGAAAACCATCCCAAATCATCCCAAAACTTTCCCAAATCATCCCAAATTTTACCAAACCACCCAAATAATCCCAAATAAACCTAAACAATCCCAAACACCAAAATCCACCCCAAATCACAGAAACATCCAAACTTTCCCAAACCACCCAAATAATCCCAAACTCAACCCAAATAATCCCAAATCCACCTAAACCACCCCAAATGACCCCAAAACCACCCAAACATCCCAAATAATCCCAAACCAACCCTAAATCACAGAAAACCCTCCCAAACCATCCCAAACCATCCCAAATCCTCCCAAATCATCCAAACCCACCTAAATCCCGAAACCATCCCAAACTTTCCCAAACCATCCCAAATAATCCCAAACCCACCCTAAATCCAAGAAACCATCACAAACTCAACCTAAAACCACCCCAAACTTTCCCAAACCCCCCAAACTTTCCCAACCACCCAAACCCACCCCAAATAAACCTCAGACAATCCCAAACCATCCCAAATGACCCCAACCCACCCCAAAAGCTCCCGAATCCCCACATTTGGGGCCATTTTATGGGATTTTCTCCCTTCTCCATGGCCTGGGCTGGTCCCTCAGCCCCTCCGGAGATTTGGGGGAATTTTGGGGGATTTTGGTTCCTGAGCCTCGGCCTGGGCTCTGCCCTCACCCCAAATCCCCTTCCCACTTTTTCCCATCACATTTTGGGGGAATTTTATGGGATTTTGAGTCCTTTGTCCCCCGGTCTTGAGCCAGATTCCCTCTCGCTGTTCCCCATCAAATTTTGTGGGGTGATAATTTTATGGGAATTTTTGGTCTCCCTTATCCCTGGCCTGATGACCTTCTCTTCCCTGTTCCCACCAATTTGGGGAATTTATGGATTTGAGTCCTTTGTCCTGGTATCCCAATCCTGCTCTCACTGATCCCATCACAATTTGGGTTTGAATTTTGTGGAGTATTTAATTTTGATCGAATTAATCTCTGATGGCATTCTGTTGGAATTGGTGATTTTATGGATTTCGCTCCTTACCCGTGCCGAATTACCCTTGCGTCCACCAATTTGGGGGAATTTCATGGAATTTTCACTCCCTTATCTCTGGCCTGGGATCTCCCCTCACCCTCCCACTGTTCTCCATCCCAATTTGGGTGAATTTTATGGCGTTTCTGCTCCCTTATCTCTGGCCTTGGATCTCCCCTCACCCTCCCATTATCCTCACCACAATTTGGGTGAATTTCATGGAGTTTCTGCTCCCTTATCCCTGGTGCTCTCCCCTCACCTTTCCCTTATTCCCATCCCAATTTGGGTGAATTTTCTGGCGTTTCTGCTCCTTTATCCCTGACCTCAGTTAACCCCTTGCTCTCCCACTGTTTCCATCATATTTTGGGTGAATTCTGTGGAATTTTCTCTCCCTTATCCCTGGCCTGGGATCTCCCCTCACCTTTCCCTTATTCCCATCACAATTTGGGTGAATTTTGTGGAATTTTCGCTCCCTAATCCCAGCTGCTCTCCCCTCACCCTCCCACTGTTCTCCATCACATTTTGGGTGAATTTTCTGGCGTTTCTGCTCCTTTATCCCTGACCTCAGTTAACCCCTTGCTCTCCCACTCTTTCCATCCCAATTTGGGTGAATTTCATGGAATTTTCGCTCCCTTATCCCTGGCATGAGCCCTCCCTTGACCCAAGTGCTCCTCCCACTCATCTCCATCCCAATTTGGGTGAATTTCATGGAGTTTTCCCTCCCTTATCCCGGCTGCTCTCTCCTCACCCTCCCACTGTTCTCCATCACAATTTGGGTGAATTCTGTGGAATTTTCTCTCCCTTATCTCTGGCCTGGGATCTGTCCTCACCTTTCCCTTATTCCCATCCCAATTTGGGTGAATTTTATGGCGTTTCTGCTCCCTAATCCCTGACCTCAGTTAACCCCTTGCTCTCCCACTGTTCCCATCCCAATTTGGGTGAATTTTGTGGAATTTTCCCTCCCTTATCCCAGCTGCTCTCTCCTCACCCTCCCACTCATCCCCATCACAATTTGGGTGAATTCTGTGGAATTTTCTCTCCCTTATCCCTGGCCTGGGATCTGTCTCACCCTCCCACTCATCTCCATCCCAATTTGGGTGAATTTTACGACATTTTTGGTTCTTTATCCCTGTCCTGGGCCAGCCCCTCACCCCAAATCCTCCTCCCACTCATCTCCATCCCAATTTGGGTGAATTTTCTGGCGTTTCTGCTCCCTTATCCCTGATCTCAGTTAACCCCTTGCTCTCCCACTGTTTCCATCCCAATTTGGGTGAATTTTGTGGAATTTTCTCTCCCTTATCTCTGGCCTGGGATCTCTCCTCACCCTCCCACACTTCTCCATCCCAATTTGGTGAATTTTTGGATTTTCGCTCCTTATCCTGGCTTGATCTCCCCTACCCTCCCATTTCCTCACCAATTTGGGTGAATTTCATGGAGTTTCCTCCCTTATCCCAGACTGTACCCTCTCCCTCCAATTCCCACCATTTGGGTGAATTTCATGGAATTTTCGCTCCCTTATCCCTGGCCCGGGATCTCCCCTCACCTTTCCCTTATTCCCATCCCAATTTGGGTGAATTTTGTGGAATTTCTGCTCCCTTATCTCTGGCCTTGGATCTCCCCTCACCCTCCCACTCTTTCCCATCACAATTTGGGTGAATTTTGTGGAATTTTCTCTCCCTTATCCCTGACCTCAGTTAACCCCTTGCTCTCCCACTCTTTCCCATCCCAATTTGGGTGAATTTCATGGAGTTTCCGTTCCTTTTCCCCGCTCTGAGCCCTCCCCCGACCCGAACCTCCCCTCCCACCTCTCCCCACCCCGATTCTGGCGAATTTTCCGCCCCTTCCGGGCCCCCCCCGGCCCCGCTCTCCCTCCGCCCGTTTTTGGGTGAATTTCTCCCCTCTTTGGGTTCCTGATCCGGGGCCCGCGGCCCGGGCGCGCCATTGGCCGCGGCCGTCACATGGTGAAAGAAACTTTACGGGGCGAGGAGGAGGAGGAGGAGGAAGGAGGAGGAGGAGGAGGAGGAGGGAGGGAGGGCTTTATGGAGCAGAAAAACGACAAAGCGAGAAAAATTATTTCCCACTCCAGAAATTAATGATCATGAGCTCCTATTTGATGGACTCGAGCTACATCGATCCCAAGTTCCCGCCGTGCGAGGAGTACTCGCAGGGCAGTTACATCCCCGAGCCCGCCGCCGCCGCCGCCGCCGAGTTCTACGCGCACCGAGAACCGGGCGCGTTCGCTCCGCACCACGCGGAGCTCTTCGGGCCGGGCCGCGGAGCCTTCGGCGGCTGCGGAGGAGGAGGAGGAGGAGGAGGAGGAGGAGGAGGAGGAGGAGGAGGAGGGGGGGGGAGGCAGCACCTGGCGGAGAAGCCGCGGCTCTGCGAGCCCCCGGGCGGGCCCTGCGCGGAGCCCCAGGGCGGCGGAGGAGGAGCGGGGAAGGCGCCCGTGGTTTATCCGTGGATGAAGAAGATTCACGTGAGCAGCGGTAGGAACGGGGTGGGGGTAACGGGGATGGAGGGGAAATAACGGGGATAGGGGGGAAATAACGGGGAAATAACGGGGATAGGGGGAAATAACGGGGATAGGGAGGAAGTAACGGGGATAGGGAGGAAGTAACGGGGATGGGAGAAATAACGGGGATAGGGGGGAAATAACGGGGAAATAACGGGGATAGGGAGAAGTAACGAGGATGGGGAAATAACGGGGATAGGGAGGGAGTAACAGGGATGGGGGAAATAACGGGGATGGGGAAATAACGGGGATATAACGGGGATAAGGGGGAAATAGCGGGGAAGTAACGGGGATAGGAGAAATAACGGGGAATAACGGGGATAGGGAGGAAATAACGGGGATGGGGGGCAATAACGGGGATGGGGAACTAAGGGAATACGGGGATAGGAGAAATAACGGGGATATAACGGGGATAGGGAGGAAGTAACGGGGAAATAACGGGATAGGGCAGAAATAGCGGGGATAGGGAGGAAGTAACGGGGATGGGGGCAGAAACGGGGATGGGGAAATAACGGAGATAGGGGAAAAGGGATGGGGAAAATAACGGGATAGAGAATAACGGATAGGGGAGAAATAGCGGGGATAGGAGGAAATAACGGAGATAGGGGGAAATAACGGGGATAGAGGGAAAATAACGGGGATAGGGAAATAACGGGGATGGGGGGGAAATAACGGGGATGGGGAAATAACGGGGATAGGGAGGAAGTAACGGGGAAATAACGGGGATGGGTTTTTGGGGGGGTGGGAGCGGGCCCGGGTCCGGGGGGGGGTGAGAGAAACAAGTTTGGGTTCGGGTTGGGGCTCCTTCATCATCCTCACTCCATTCAATAACTGCGTTCATGCCTTTGGGCTCCTTCATCATCCTCACCCTGCTCAGAAAGAACTTTATCGCCTTCATCACCCTCACTCTGTGCTCAGAAATCACTTTATTTCCTTCATCATCCTCACCCTGCTCAAAAATCACTTTATTTCCTTCATCATCCTCACTCCTCTGCTCAAAACTAACTTTTGGTTCGGGTTTGGGCTCCTTCATCATCCTCACGGCTCTGATCAGAAACAGCTTCGGGTTTGGGGTCCTTCATCATCCTCACCCTGCTCAGAAATCACTTTTATTTCCTTCATCATCCTCACTCCTCTGCTCAAAACCAACTTTTGGTTCAGGTTTGGGCTCCTTCATCATCCTCACTGCTCTGATCAGAAAGAACTTTGTTTTCCCTCATCATCCTCATTTCTCTGCTCAAAGATCACTTTATTTCCTTCATCATCCTCACCCTGCTCAAAAATCACTTTATTTCCTTCATCATCCTCACTGCTCCGATCAAACATAGCTTCGGGTTCGGTTCAGGTCCTTCATTCCTCACTGTGCTCAGAAATCGCTTCATTTCCTTCATCATCCTCACTCCTCTGCTCCAAAATCACTTTATTTTTGCCTTTGGTTTCCCTCATCATCCTCACTAAAATCAATAAAAATCACTTTATTTCCTTCATCATCCTCACCCTGCTCAAAACTAACTTTTGTTCGGGTTCGGGCTCCTTCATCATCTCACTCCATTCAATAACTGTATTCATGCCTTTGGGCTCCATCATCATCATCCTCACGGCTCTGCTCAAAAATCACTTTATTTTTGGCTTTGGTTTCCTTCATCATCCTCGCTCTGTTCAAATACAACTCCGGGTTCAGCTTTGCTTCCCTCATCATCCTCACTCCATTCAATAACTTTATTTTTGCCTTTGGTTTCCCTCATCATCCTCACTAAAATCAATAAAAATCACTTTATTTTCTTCATCATCCTCACTAAAATCAATAAAAACTTCAGTCCCGGCTTTGCTTTCCTTCATCATCCTCACTCCATTCAATAATTTTATTTTTCCCTTAAATTTCCCTCCCCATCCCCATTTTGTTCCCAAATAATTTTATTTTTCCCTTAAATTTCCCTCCCCATCCCCATTTTGTTCCCAAATAATTTTATTTTTCCCTTTAATTTCCCTCATCATCCCCATTTTGTCCCAAAATAACTTTATTTTTTCTTTAATTTCCCTCCCCATCCCCATTTTGTTCCCAAATAATTTTATTTTTCCCTTTAATTTCCCTCATCATCCCCATTTTGTCCCAAAATAATTTTATTTTTCCCTCCCCATCCCCATTTTGTCCCAAAATAATTTTATTTTTTCTTTAATTTCCCTCCCCATCCCCATTTTGTCCCAAAATAACTTTATTTTTTCTTTAATTTCCCTCCTCATCCCCATTTTGTCCCAAAATAACTTTATTTTTTCTTTAATTTCCCTCCCCAAGCCCATTTTGTCCCAAAATAACTTTATTTTTTCTTTAATTTCCCTCATCATCCCCATTTTGTTCCCAAATAATTTTATTTTTCCCTTTAATTTCCCTCCCCATCCCCATTTTGTCCCAAATAACTTTATTTTTGCCTCATTTCCCTCCCTGCCCATAAATAACTTTATTTTCGCCTCATTTCCTGCACTTTTCACTCTCCCCGCCCAAAACAACTTTATTTTCACCGCTGCCCCCGGTTCCCCTCACCCTGTTAAAAAATAACTTTATTTCTTTATTTTCTGCCCCTTTTCGCCCGGATTTCACCCCTGTCCCTGTTAAAAATTAACTTTATTTTCACTTTGTTTTCCTGCGCCATCCTCGCTCTTTTCTCAGCCAAAAATTCGCTTTATTCCTTTGATTTCTCGGCCAAAAATTCACTTTATTTCTCCTCCTCCAACCCTGTTTTCCTGTCCCTGTCCCTGTTAAAAAAATGACTTTATTTTCCTCTAAAAATCAACTTTATTTCTCCTCTTTTCCCCATTTTTCCCCCCCAAAAAAATAACTTTATTTTTACCTCTGTGCCTCCTTTCCTTCCCCATCCTCTCTGCTATAAAATCAATTTATTTTTGCCTTTGTCCCGGCTAAAAATGAACTTTTTTCCCCTCCTCATCCTCCCTCTATTCTCCACCCAAAATTCACTTTATTTCCCCTTTGATTTCCCTCCCCATCCTCAATTTATTCTCCGTTCAAAATTCACTTTATTCCCATTTTTTCACCCATTTCCCTCCCTATTCTGAATTTATTCTCCACCCAAAATTCCCTTTATTTTCCCCTTTTTTCACTCATTTCCCTCCCCATCCTCACCCCATTATCGATCAAAAAATAACTTTATTTTTGCCTTTGATTTCCCTCCCCATCCTCAATTTATTCTCCGTTTAAAATTCACTTTATTCCCCTTTTTTCCACCCATTTCCCCCCCAGAAATTCCCTTTATTTTCCCCTTTTTCCACCCATTTTCCCCCCAGAAATTCCCTTTATTTTCCCCTTTTTTTCGCCCATTTCTCTCCCCATCCCCACTCAGTTCTCTATCAAAAATTCACTTTATTTTCCATCCAAAATTCACTTTATTCCCCACCCAAAATTCACTTTATTCCCCCTTTTTCCACCCATTTCCCCCCAGAAATTCACTTTATTTCCCCCTTTTTTTCACCGATTTCCCTCCCATCCCCACTCAATTCTCTATCAAAAATTCACTTTATTTCCCTCCCAAAATTCACTTTATTCCCCTTTTTTCCACCCATTTCCCCCTCAGAAATTCACTTTATTTCCCCTTTTTTTCACCCATTTCCCCCCCAGAAATTCCCTTTATTTTCCCCCTTTTTTTCACCCATTTCCCTCCCCATCCCCACTCAATTCTCTATCAAAAATTCACTTTATTTCCCTCCCAAAATTCACTTTATTCCCCCTTTTTTCCACCCATTTCCCCCTCAGAAATTCCCTTTATTTTCCCCTTTTTTTCACTGATTTCCCCCTCAGAAATTCCCTTTATTTTCCCCTTTTTTTCACCGATTTCCCTCCCCATCCCCACTCAATTCTCTATCAAAAATTCACTTTATTTCCCCACCCAAAATTCACTTTATTCCCCCTTTTTCCACCCATTTCCCCCCTAGAAATTCCCTTTATTTTTCCCCTTTTTTTCACCGATTTCCCTCCCCATCCCCACTCAATTCTCTATCAAAAATTCACTTTATTTCCCTCCCAAAATTCACTTTATTCCCCTTTTTTCCACCCATTTCCCCTCCAGAAATTCCCTTTATTTTCCCCTTTTTTTCACCTTTTTCCCTCCAGAAATTCCCTTTATTTTCCCCTTTTTTTCACTGATTTCCCCCCCAGAAATTCCCTTTATTTCCCCCTTTTTTTCACTGATTTCCCTCCCCATCCCCACTCAATTCTCTATCAAAAATTCACTTTATTTTCCATCCAAAATTCACTTTATTCCCCACCCAAAATTCACTTTATTCCCCACCCAAAATTCACTTTATTCCCCCTTTTTTTTCACCCATTTCCCCCCCAGAAATTCCCTTTATTTTCCCCTTTTTTTCACCGATTTCTCTCCCCATCCCCACTCAATTCTCTATCAAAAATTCACTTTATTTTCCACCCAAAATTCACTTTATTCCCCCTTTTTTTCACCCATTTCCCCTCCAGAAATTCCCTTTATTTTCCCCTTTTTTTCACTGACTTCCCTCCCCATCCCCACTCAATTCTCTATCAAAAATTCACTTTATTTCCCTCCCAAAATTCACTTTATTCCCCTTTTTTTCACCCATTTCCCCTCCAGAAATTCACTTTATTTTCCACTTTTTTTCACTGATTTCCCCCTCAGAAATTCCCTTTATTTTTCCCTTTTTTTCACTGATTTCCCTCCCCATCCCCACTCAATTCTCTATCAAAAATTCACTTTATTTCCCATCCAAAATTCACTTTATTCCCCCTTTTTCCACCCATTTCCCCCTCAGAAATTCCCTTTATTTCCCCCTCCCTCTCCCCATTCCCGCCCCGGGCGATTTGGATTTTTTGGGGATTTTTTGGGGATTATTTTGGGATTTTTTTGGGATGTTTTTGGGATGTTTTTGGGATTTTTTTGGGTTTATTTTTGGGTTTTTCCGGGCTTTCCCAGGGCGGGATTTACGATGCCAGCGGGAAATTACACCCGCCATAAATTCGCTTTTTTATGGCCGCGATCCGCGGGCAGCGGCGCCGCCGGGATCCCGCAATAATTCACTTTTTATTCACTTTTTATTCACTTTTTATTCACTTTTTATTCACTTTTTATTCACTTTTTATTCGCCTTTTATTCGCGTTTTATTCCCGTTTTATTCCCTTTTTAATTCGCGTTCCTGCGGCCGGGGAAGCCCCGGGCGGGGAATCCCGGGCGAGTTTTGGGGTCGGAAACGGCGATTTTGGGGTTTTTAATTGGGATTTTGGGGGCTGAAATCGGAATTTCGGGGGTTGAAATCGCGATTTTGGGGGTTTTAATCGGAATTTCGGGGTTTTTAATTGGGATTTTGGGGTTTAAAATGGGGATTTTGGGGTTTTTAATCGGGATTTTGGGGTTTTTAATCGGGATTTTGGGGTTTAAAATGGGGATTTTGGGGTCTTAAATCGGAATTTCGGGGTTTTAATCGGGATTTTGGGGGTTGAAATCGGGATTTTGGGGTTTTTAATCGGAATTTCGGGGTTTTTAATTGGGATTTTGGGGTTTGAAATCGGAATTTCGGGGTTTGAAATGGGGATTTTGGGGTTTTTAATCGGGACTTTAAATCGGGGTTTTGGGGTTTTTAATTGGGATTTTGGGGTTTAAATCGGAATTTCGGGTTTTTAATCGGGGTTTTGGGGTTTTAATCGGAATTTCGGGGTCTTTAATTGGGATCTTGGGGATTTAAATGGGGATTTTGGGATTGAAATGGGGATTTTGGGGTTTTTATTGGGATTTTAAATCGGGGTTTTGGGGTTTTTAATTGGGATTTTGGGGTTCTTAATCGGATTTTGGGGTTTTTAATTGGAATTTCGGGGTTTTTAATTGGGATTTTGGGGTCTTAAATTGGGATCTTGGGAATTTAAATGGGGATTTTGGGGTTTGAAATGGGGATTTCGGGGTTTTTAATCGGAATTTCGGGGTTTTTAATTGGGATTTTGGGGGTTGAAATCGCGATTTTGGGGTCTTAAATCGGATTTTCGGGGTTTTTAATTGGGATTTTGGGGATTTAAATGGGGTTTTTGGGGTTTAAAATGGGAATTTCGGGGTTTTTAATCGGGATTTTGGGGGTTGAAATCGCGATTTTGGGATCTTAAATCGGAATTTCGGGGGTTTTAATCAGGATTTAGGAGTTTTTAATTGGGATTTTGGGGTTTTAAATGGGGATTTTGAGGTTTGAAATGGGGATTTTGGGGTTTTTAATCGGGATTTTAAATCGGCATTTTGGGGTTTTTAATCGGCATTTTGGGGTTTAAATCGGAATTTCGGGGTTTTTAATCGGGATTTTGGGGGTTGAAATCGCGATTTTGGGGGTTTTAATTGGGATTTTGGGGTTTCTAATTGGGATTTAAATGGGGATTTTGAGGTTTGAAATGGGGATTTTGGGTTTTTTTTATCGGGATTTTAAATCGGGATTTTGGGGATTTAAAATCGGGATTTGAGGGTTTTTAATTGGGATTTTGGGGGTTGGAATCGGGATTTTGGGGGGTTTTATCGGGATTTTGGGGTTTTTTATCGGGATTTTAAATCGGGATTTTAAATCGGGTTTTTGGGGGTTTTTAACCGGGATTTTGGGGGTTTAAGTCGGGATTTGGGGGATTTTTATCGGGATTTTAAACCGGGATTTTGGGATCTTAAATCGGGATTTTGGGGTTTGAAATCGCGATTTTGGTGTTTTTAAATTGGGATTTTGGGGTTTGAAATCGGCATTTTGGGTGTTTTTGTTGGGATTTTGGGATTTGAAATTGGGATCGCGGGGTTTAAATTCTGATTTTGGGGTTTTTACTCCGATTTTGGGGTTTTCATAGGAATTTTGGGGGTTTTTTAATCGGGATTTTGGGGCTTTACATCGGGATTTTGGGGGTTTTTATCGGGATTTCAGGGGTTTTTACTCCGATTTTGGGTTTTTAAATCGGAATTTTGGGGGTTTTAATCGGGATTTTGGGGTTTGCGCTCACGGGGTGGCTCCGGAGCTCCCGAGTGGTTCTTGGGGGATTTGGGGTTTATTTGGGTTTATTTGGGTTTAAATTTGGTTTCTTTTGGTGTTTTTGGTGCCTTGGGTTTTCTTCTCTGTCTCCGTTATTTCCTGATTTATTCATTTCATGGGATTTCATTTTTTTCCCCGGTTTTTTTTGTGCCTTGGGTTTTCTTCTTGTCCTCTTCGCCTTTATTTATTTATTTCATGTAAATTTATTTTCCATGATTTTTCGTGTGTTGGGGTTTTTTTCTTCTCCTTCTCCTCTTCCTTATTTATTTATTTCATGTAAATTCCTTTTTTTCCCCATTTTTTTGTGTGTTGGGTTTTCTTTTCCTCCTCCTTTCCCTCTTTATTTATATATTTTTACATTTTTTAAAATGCTTTTCTTTTGCCCCTTGGGTTTTCTTCTCCTTCTCCCTTTCCTCCTTATTCTTTTTTTTTAATTTTAATTTTTTTCACTTTTTTCATCTGTTGGTTTTTCTCCTCTCTCGCTCCTTTCCTTCCTTCTTTATTTATTTATTTATTATTTTAATTTATTTTTTTTTTCCGATTTTTTCGTGCGCTGGGTTTTCTTCTCCTTCTCCTTTCTTTCCTTATTAATTTTTTTAAAATTGAATTTTTCCGGGTTTTTGTCCATTGCCTTTTCTTCTCCTTGTCCTTTCCTTCCTCATTTATTGACTTTTTAAATTTCTTTTTTCCTCTGTTGGGTTTTCTTCTCCTTCTCCTTTCCGTCCTTTATTTATTTATTTTATTCCAATTTATTTCTATTTTGTCCATTGCGTTTTCTTCTCTCTCTCCTTCCCTTCCTTATTTATTTATTAAATTTTAATTTAATTTTGATGCTTTTTCCTCTGTAGAGTTTTCCTCTCATTCTCCTTCCCTTCCTTATTTTTTTTTTATTTTATTTTATTTTATTTTATTTTATTTTATTTTATTTTATTTTATTTTATTTTATTTTATTTTTATTTTTATTTTATTTTATTTTTCCGGGTTTTTTTTTGCTCCATTGCATTTTCTTCTCCTTTCCGCCTTTTATTTATTTTTTTTTAAATTTATTTTTTCATTTTTTTTATTTTATCCTTTGGTTTTTCTTCTCCTTCTCCTTTTCTTCCTTTATTTATTTTTTATTTTAATTTTTTCCCACTTTTATTTTGTCCGTTGGGTTTTCTTCTCCTTCTCCTTTGCTGCCTTTTTAAATTTCATTTTTTTGTGTGATTTTTTCGTTTCTTTCCTTTATTTTTTTCCTCTGTTTTTTTTTTGCCTTGTTTTCTTTTTATTTATTTATTTTTCATTGCACATTTTTGTTTATTGAATTTTTTTACTGTTTTCTTTCCTCGCCGTGTTTTTCTCCGTCCGTTTGATTCTTTTTTTGTGGGGATTTTTTTGCCTTTATTTGATTTATTTGGCGTGGGGTTCTTTCCGTATTTCACAATTTTATTTTTGTCCTTTTTATTGTTAATCCGAATATTTGCTGTGGTTTTTCTGTTTATTTGATTCTTTATTCTGTTTTTTTCCCCATTAATTTCATATTTTGGCCTTTTTTCCCTGCTTACCAACTTTATTTCTTTATTTTATTAATTTTATTTTTCCCCATGCTGTTTCCATTATTCTGATTATTTCTTAATATTTTTCTTTTTACCTATTTTTTTCCTATTTATTTTTCTGTTAACCTTCATTTTTGCCTGTTTTTTTCCCCAGTTAACCTCATTTTTTTCCCTATTTTTTTCCCTTTTAACCTCATTTTTTCTGCATTTTTTCCCTTCATTTTTGTGCCTGTTATTTTCACGTTATCCTCATTTCCCCCCCGTTTCCATTGTTCTGTTAACCCGATTTTTTCTGCATTTTTCTTTCCCATTAATTTTTTTTTCACTGTATTTATGTTTCTATTAACCTGATTTTTGGTGGTTTTTCTTTCCCTATTAATTTGAATTTTTCTTTTTTATTTTTGACTCTTTTTCCCCCTTTCCCTCCCTTTATTTCCCCTTTCATTCCCCCTTCCCCCCATTTATTCCCCCTAGATATTTCCCCTTTTTTCCCCATACACCCCCCTATAATTTTCCCCCTTTCCCCCCAAATAATTTTTCCCTTTTTCCTATAATTTTTCCCTTACACCCTCAATAATTTCTCCCTATAATTCCCCCCTTTTTTTTGCCTATAATTTTTTCCCCCTTTTTTCCCCATACCCCCTTTATTTTTTTCCTTTTCCCCCCCTTTTTTTCCCCTATACACTCCTGCATTTTTCCTTTTTTCCCTATACATCCCCCTATAATTCCCCCAATTTTTCCTCCTCTTTTTCCCTATATAACCCCCTATGATTTCCCCATTTTCCCCACAGTGAACCCCAATTTCTCGGGCTCGGAGCCCAAGCGCTCGCGCACGGCCTACACGCGGCCTACACACAAATTTCACTGATTTTTTCCATTTTTCCCCATTTTTCCCCAATTTCACTAATATTTCCCTCGATTTTCCCCAATTTCATAATTTTCCCCCAATTTCACTGATTTCCCATTTTGCCCACGTGAACCAATTTCACTGATTTTCCCCCATTTTCCCCACAGTGAACCCCAATTTCTCTGGGTCGGAGCCCAAGCGCTCCCGCACGGCCTACACGCGGCCTACACACAAATTTCACTGATTTTCCTCCATTTTCCCGCATTTTTCACTAATTTTCCCCCATTTTCCCCCAATTTCACTAATTTTCCCCCATTTCCCCCACAGTGAACCCCAATCTCACTAATTTTTCCCATTTTTTTTCCCCACAGTGAACCCCAATTTCTCGGGCTCGGAGCCCAAGTGCTCCCTCACGGCCTACACACGAATTCCACTGATTTTCCCCCATTTTTCCCCCAATTTCACTAATTTTCCCCCAATTTCACTAATATTTCCCCAATTTCACTGATTTTCCCCCATTTCCCCCACAGTGAACCCCAATTTCTCTGGGTCGGAGCCCAAGCGCTCCCGCACGGCCTACACGCGGCCTACACACGAATTTCACTGTTTTTCCCCCATTTTTCACTAATTTTCCCCCATTTTCCCCCATTTTTCCCCATTTTCCCCCCATTTTCCCCATTTTTTCCCCAATTTCACTAATATTTCCCACTTCATGATTTTTCCCCACAGTGAACCCCAATTTCTCGGCTCGGAGCCCAAGTGCTGCCACATGCCTACACGGGCCTACACAAAACGAATTTCACTGATTTTCCCCCATTTTTCCCCATTTTTCACTACTTTTCCCCCATTTTTCCATTCACCGATTTTCCCCCATTTTTTCCCACATAAACCCCAATTTCACTGATTTCCCCACAGTGAACCCCAATTTCTCGGGTCGGAGCCCAAGTGCTCCCACATGGCCTACACGTGGCCTACACACGAATTTCACTATTTTTTCCCGATTTTTCCCCATTTTTCACCTAATAATCCCCATTTTCCCCACAGTGAACCCCAATTCACTAATATTTTCCCCACAGTGAACCCCAATTTCACTGATTTTCCCCCATTTCCCCCACAGTGAACCCCAATTTCTCGGGCTCGGAGCCCAAGCGCTCCCGCACGGCCTACACGCGCCAGCAGGTTCTGGAATTAGAGAAGGAATTCCACTACAACCGGTACCTGACGCGGCGGCGCCGCATCGAGATCGCGCATGCGCTGAGCCTGAGCGAGCGCCAGATCAAGATCTGGTTCCAGAACCGGCGCATGAAGTGGAAGAAGGATCATCGGCTGCCCAACACCAAAACCCGCGCGGCGGCACCGGCGCCGCCCGAGCCGCCCCCGAACCCCAACGGGAACCCGGGCCCGGGCCCGGAGCCGCCCGCCGACATCACCCGCTTGTAACGGGAACGGGGATCCGAGCGGAAATGGCGGAAATTCCGCGGTTTTCTGCGCGGGTTGTGGAGGAAATTCGGATTTTTCTACCTGGGTTATAGCAGAAATTTTAAAAATTCGGATTTTTCTGCACAGATTGTAGCGGAAATTCGGATTTTTCTGCTTGAGTTATGAGGAAAATCCGGATTTTTCTACCTGGGTTATGAAGAAAATTCGGTTTTTTCTGCCCAGGTTGTAGCAGAAATTCAGAATTTTCTGCCCTGGTTACGGTGGAAATTCGGATTTTTCTGCCCAGGTTGTAGCAGGAATTCGGAAAATTTAGGATTTTCTGCCCTGGTTGTAGCAGAAATTCGGAAAATTCAGGATTTTCTGCCCTGGTTGTAGCAGAAATTCGGAAAATTCAGAATTTTCTGCGCGGGTTGTAGAGGAAATTCGGATTTTTCTGCCCTGGTTGTAGGGGAAATTCCGAATATTCGGATTTTTCTGCACGGGTTATGAGGAAAATTTGGATTTTTCTGCCTTGGTTACGGTGGAAATTCGGAATTTTCTGCCCAGGTTGTAGCAGGAATTCGGAAAATTCAGGATTTTCTGCCCTGGTTGTAGGGGAAATTCCGAAAATTCGGATTTTTCTGCCCAGGTTGTAGCAGGAATTCGGAAAATTCAGGATTTTCTGCCCAGGTTGTAGCAGAAATTCGGATTTTTCTGCCCTGGTTGTAGCAGAAATTCGGATTTTTCTGCCTGGGTTATAAAGAAATTTTTAAAATTCGGATTTTTCTGCACAGACTGTAGCGGAAATTCGGATTTTTCTGCTTGGGTTATGAGGAAAATTCGGATTTTCTACCTGGGTTATGAGGAAAAGTCGGATTGTTTCTGCCCTGGGTTATGAGGAAAATTCGGATTTGTCTTCCCAGGTTGTAGAGGAAATTCGGATTTTTCTACTTGGGTTATGAGGAAAAATTCAATTTTTCTGCCAAGGTTGTAGAGGAAATTCGGATTTTTCTTCCCAGGTTGTAGCAGGAATTGAGAAAAAAAAATCTGTATTTTTCTGCCCTGGGTTGTACAGGAAATTCGGATTTTTCTGCCCTGGTTACGGTGGAAATTCGGAATTTTCTGCCCTGGTTGTAGGGAGATTCCGAAAATTCGGATTTTTCTGCACGGGTTGTAGAGGAAATTCGGATTTTTCTGCCTGGTTGTAGCAGGAATTGAAAAAAAAAAAATCTGTATTTTTCTGCCCTGGGTTGTACAGAAAATTTGGATTTTTCTGCTCAGGTTGTAGCAGAAATTCAGATTTTCCTGCCCTGGTTACGGTGGAAATTCGGATTTTCCTGCCCTGGTTACGGTGGAAATTCGGATTTTTCTGCCCAGGTTGTAGCAGGAATTCGGAAAATTCAGGATTTTCTGCCCTGGTTGTACAGGAAATTCAGATTTTTCTGCCTGGGTTATAAAGAAAAAATCGGAAAATTCGGATTTTTCTGCACAAGGTGCAGCAAAAATGCAGAAAATTTCGATTTTCGGTGCGGGCTGTAGCGAAAAAGTCAGAAAACTCGGATTTTTCTGCCCTGATTACAGTGGAAATTCGGATTTTTCTACCCGGCTTGTAGGGAAAAATTCGGAAAATTCGGATTTTTCTGCCCGGGTTGTAGCGGAAATTCGTATTTTTCTGCCTTGGTTGTAGAGGAAATTCAGATTTTTCTGCCTGGGTTATAAAGAAAAAGTACGAAAATTCGGATTTTTCTACCTGGGTTATAGCAGAAATTTTTAAAATTCGGATTTTTCTGCACAGATTGTAACGAAAATTCGGATTTTTCTTCTTGGGTTATGAGGAAAATTTGGATTTTTCTGCCTTGGTTGTAGAGGAAATTCAGATTTTTCTGCCTGGGTTATAAAGAAAAAGTACGAAAATTCGGATTTTTCTACCTGGGTTATAGCAGAAATTTTAAAAATTCGGATTTTTCTGCACAGATTGTAGCGGAAATTCGGATTTTTCTGCTTGGGTTATGAGGAAAATTCGGATTTTTCTGCCCTGGTTGTAACGGGAATTCCAGTTTTCCACATGGGCTGGGATGGGAAATTCGGATTTTTAGAAAAGTTCCGATTTTCCCGCCCAGATTAGAACAGAAATTCGGATTTTCCCACCAGGTTACAATGAAAATTTCGAATTTCCAGCCCAGCTTTTGAGGAAAAATCCGAATTTCCCACCCCAAAAATCGGCGCCGTGCGGGGCCTGTGGCTCTGATAGATTCTAATATATAAATCTCTATATTTGGGGTTTTCACCTTGTTTTGGGGTGCGAGGAACTCCATTATTATTATTATTATTATTATTATTATTATTATTATTATTATTCCCCCCTACGTGTCAAAACTCAACCCCTTTTTAAGATTCTCCTGATTATTTAAAAGTATTTTTAAATGATGATTTATTATTATTATTATTGTAATTTTATTAATCCCCTGTGCGTGTCATAACTTGACCCCACTTTAAACTCTCCCAGTCATTATTAATTATTTTAATTATTATTTTATTAATCCCCCGCGTGTCAAAACTTGGCCCCTCTTTAAATCATCCCAATTATTATTCATATTTAATTATTTTAATTATTCTTTTATTCATCCCCTGTGCGTGTCAAAACTCGACCCCGCTTTAAATTCCCCCGATTATTGTCATTATTAATAATTAATTATTTTAATTATTACTTAATTAACCCTCCTCCTTTTTTAGCTGCATGTCGGAGGTCGCATGAGCCCAGGTGGCCGCACCTGGAGAAACTTTCCAAAAACGGGTTTTTCACCCCTTTTTCAGGGCTTTATTTATTTTTAATTTATTTTCTATTTATTTTCTATTTATTTTCTATTTATTTCGGGGTGTGGGAAACCCTGGGGGGGTTTAGGGAAAACTTTGGGGGGGGTCTGGAGGGCGAAAAACACAGAAAAATTTCAAAATAAATCAAATATTGTGATTTTTTCAAAAACGCTGAAAAATCCCAATTTTGGGAGTGGGAAGGGAGGAGAAATTTAAAAAAAAAAACCAGGCCCGAGGGTGCAAAAAAAGGCGAAAATTCAATTTATTTGCCCCAAAACGCCGCTCGGAGGGGGTTTTGTGGTGGATTTTTTTTGTGTTTTTCAGGCGGAAAAAATGCAAAAATGGAATTATTGAATTTCCCCCCTCCTGCTCGGTGTAAAACTGCAATAAAAAGGGAATTTTGGTGCGTTCTGTGACGGTCTCGGTGTCAATAAAAGCGCTCGGTGTGAATTTGTTTTATTCCCGTGTCTGGTGGTTTTTATTTCAAAGCCCCAAATCCCCTCCAAACCCGCCCCAAAAAAATGGATAAAATTATTGAAATCATTTTTTATATAGATGAAAAAATGTTATATATATATAATTATATACATACACACATATATATGTATATACATAATTATATGCATATACACATATATATGTATATATATAATTATATATATAATTATATGTATATACACACATATATGTATATATTATATATATTTATATACATATATAAATATATATGTATAGATAATTATATATATAATTATATACATATACACATATATATATTTATATAATTATATATATAATTATATACATATACACATATATATGTATATATATAATTATATATATAATTATATACATATCCACATATATATGTATTTATATAATTATATATATAATTATATGCATATACACATATATATGTATATTATTAATTATATAAAAAATTATAACATATACACACATATTGTATATATAAAATTATATATATATAATTATATATATATACACACATATATGTATAGATAATTATATATATAATTATATACATACACACATATATATGTATATACATAATTATATATATAATTATATACATATACACACATATATGTATATATTATATATATTTATATACATATACACATATATATGTATTTATATAATTATATATATAATTATATGCATATACACACATATATGTATATATAATTATATATATAATTATATACATGTACACATATACATGTATAGATAATTATATATATAATTATATGCATATACACATATGTATATATATAATTATATATATATAATTATATACATATACACACATATATGTATATATATAATTATATATATAATTATATATATACACACATATATGTATATGTAATTATATATATAATTATATGCATATACACATATGTATATATATAATTATATATATATAATTATATACATATACACACATATATGTATAGATAATTATATATATAATTATATATATAATTATATACATATACACATATATATGTATACATATAATTATATAATTATATAATAATACAATTAATAATTTGCACACCTGTGACATAGACTGTGACTTACCTTTGCACACCTGAGTGACACAGAGCCATCTGTGACCCCGTCACACCCAGGTGAGTGTGACACAGAGACACCTGTGTGTGCCTGGGACACCTTTGCACACCTGTGAGTGACACAGACACTGTGACCCCGTCACACCATGGCGAGTGTGACACAGACACCTGGGACACCGTCACACACCTGTGCTGGCACACCTGAGTGACACAGACACCCGTGACACGGTCACACCCAGGTGAGTGTGACACAGAGCTGTGACACCTTTGCACACCTGGGCTGGCACACCTGAGTGACACAGAGGATTTTGGGACACCTTTGCCCAGGTGAGTGTGGCACAGGAAGTGACACCTGTGTGTACCTGGGACACCTTTGCACACCTGTGAGTGACACAGAGTGTGACTCACCTTTGCACACCTGAGTGACACAGAGCCATCTGTGACCCTGTCACACCCAGGTGAGTGTGACACAGAGACACCTGTGTGTGCCTGGGACACCTTTGCACACCTGTGAGTGTGACACACACCTGTGACACCGTCACACACCTGTGAGTGACACAGGCACCTTCACAGAGATGAGTGTGACACAGCTGTGACACCTTTGCACACCTGGGCTGGCACACCTGAGTGACACAGAGGATTTTGGGACACCTTTGCCCAGGTGAGTGTGGCACAGGAAGTGACACCTGTGTGTACCTGGGACACCTTTGCACACCTGGCCTGGCACACCTGTGAGTGACACAGAGCTGTGACACCGTCACACACCTGTGAGTGACACAGAGACACCTTCACACAGGTGAGTGTGACACAGAGACACCTGGGACACCTTTGCACACCTGTGAGTGACACAGAGACTGTGATCCTGTCACACCATGGTGAGTGTGACACAGACACCTGGGACACCTTTGCACACCTGTGAGTGTGACACACACCTGTGACACCGTCACACACCTGTGAGTGACACACTGGGACACCTTTGCACACCTGTGAGTGTGACACAGCCAACAGCAAGAATTTCACACAGGCGAGTGTGGCACAGGAAGTGACACCTGTGTGTGCCTGGGACAAATTTGCACACCTGAGTGCCACAGAGACACCTTGGCACAGGTGAGTGTGAAACCTTTGCACACCTGTGAGTGTGACACACACCTGTGACACCGTCACACACCTGTGAGTGTGACACAGCTGTGACACCTTTGCACACCTGTGGGTGTCACACACACCTGTGACACCGTCACACACCTGCCCCTTGCACACCTGGAACACCCAACGTGATAAATAACACTGAATTATATGTAATAAACCACGATTTAATTAAACAACACGCATTAAATTACTTGCATTACATAATACTTACATAAATAATATGCTAAATAAATGATTATATAACATTTAATTAAGATATATGAAATTATATCTATATGGAATAATGATTAATAAATAATATCTCCAATAATATATTAAATAATATCGAATTAATTGGTATCAAATAGTATATATTGTAATATCGAACTAATTGATATCAAATAGTATATCTTGAACACTATTTAATTAAATGATATATTACATAATATTTATTGAACAATAATAAATAATATATGATGTAATAAATAATGATATCAAATAGTATATATTGAACACGATTTAATTAAATAATATATTACATAATATTTATTGAACAATAATAAATAATATATGATGTAATAAATAATGTTTAATAGACAATAAACTCATATGAAATCATTTATGGACAATAAATTATAGATAATAAATAACGTTTAATAAAAGGATATATGAAAAAATAATACGTAATAATTAAATAATAGATCAATAAATATAATCTAATTAAAGAATATTTATTAAAATGAGGTGTAACAAACTGACCTATTGTCAAATAACCGATAATAAATTAATAGATAAGAAAATAATAAAATCACAATAGAACCTTCCCGGCAAAACAAAACAACACCAATTAATTACTAGATAATTAGGAAATACAATTAATTAATGAAATAATGGTAATAAAATAATAAAAAAGATTAAAATTGGGAGCCCCTTTCCCATTCCCGGAATTCCCGGGATCCCGCGGGAGCTCGCGCTGCTCATTAGCGCCTCCTTAATTAAGGAATTCATTAATTAATGGATTAATTAAAGCGGAGCTTCCTGGGGCTGGTTTGGAGATTTTGGGATTTTTAAAAACAATTATTTGAGGATTTTTTTGGGATTTTTGGGATCGGGATTTGTGCACGAGAAAATTCCGAATTTGGGATATTTAAATTCATATTTATATTCGTATTTATATAATTTTATTTTTATTTTTAATATTTATTTATTTTATTTTCACTCACCCATTTATTTCCTGCAATAAGGTGGAAATGTCGAGCTATAAACCACAATATAAACGACATAAAGCACAATATCAACTAAATATTTAATAAAATCTAATAGAAAATATAGAATTTACGATATTTAATATCAAATACGCAATTTATAATATGTAATGCATTATTTATAGTATACAATATATAATTTACAACATATAAAATATATCATTTATAACATACAATATATAATAGACTAAAGCATATAATCCATAACACAAAATAAACAGAATGGAAATATTTAAGATTAAAAATTTAAGTATTTTTTTATAAAAAATGCACTAAAACCACAATAAAATCCTAAATAACAAAAATTTCTGCCTCATCCAATGAATAAGAAACTCAAGAATAAACAGGATATACAGAAATAAATTCATATTAATTACAATTTATAAAAATAAATCAAAACACTCCCTGGGCCGGGTGGGAGCCCCACTCCCAAAATTCCCAAGAAAACCCAAAAATTCAACAGTTCTGTGGGTTTGGGGTCTTTGGGTTCTTTGGGTTTTTGGGGTTTTGGGGTTTTTGGGGTTTTTGGGTTTTTGGTTTTTTTGGGGGTTTTTGGGGTTTTTGGGGTTTTGGGGTTTTGGGATTTTGGGGTTTTTGGGGTTTTGGGGTTTTTGGGGTTTTTTGGGTTTTGGGGTTTTTGGGTTTTTTGGGGTTTTGGGGTTTTGGGGTTTTGGGGTTTTTGGGGTTTTTTGGGGTTTTGGGGTTTTTGGGGTTTTGGGATTTTGGGGTTTTTTGGGTTTTTGGTTTTTTGGGTTTTTTTGGGGTTTTTGGGTTTTTCCGGCCGAGGGTTGGGGAGGGAACGGGGCCCTGCAGGGGGCGGGGCCTGGGGCGATGGGGGCGTGTCCCGCTAGGTGGGCGTGGCCCTGTACCTGTGGGCGTGTCCTGTGCAAGGGGGCGTGTCCCTGTCCCGGTCCCGGTCCCGGTCCCTGCCCGTCCAGCCCTGTCCGTCCTTCGGGCCGTGTCCCTCTGTCCGTGTGTCCGTCCGTCCGTCCGTGTCCCCGCGTCCGTCTGTCCTTGTCCCTCCTCCTGTTCCCCCCCGTCCGTCTGTCCGTGTCCCTCTGTCCCTCTGTCCGTGTCCCCCTGTCAGTCTGTCCCTCTGTCCGTGTCCCCGTGTCAGTCTGTCCGTCTGTCCGTGTCCTTCTGTCCGTCTGTCCGTCTGTCCGTGTCCCTCTGTCGGTCCGTCTGTCCGTGTCGCCCTGTCAGTCTGTCCTTCTGTCCGTCTGTCCCTCTGTCCGTGTCCCCCTGTCAGTCTGTCCCTCCTGTCCCTGTGTCCGTCTGTCTGTCCGTGTCCCACTCTTCCTCCGTCCCTCTGTCCCTGTGTCCGTCTGTCCGCGTCCCGCCCCTCGTATCCCTCTGTCCGTGTCCGTCTGTCCGTGTCCGTCTGTCCGTCTGTCCCTGTACCTCTCTCCGTGTCCCCCTCCCACCTGTCCGTCCGTCTGTGTCCCCTGTCCGTGTGTCCTTGTCCCCCTGTCTCTCTGTCCGTCTGTCCGTCTGTCCGTGTCCCCTTGTCCCCTGTCCGTCTGTCCGTCTGTCCGTGTCCCTCCCCCTCTCCCGCTCCCATTTTCCCGCTCCCATTCCCGATCGATCCCCGATCCATTCCCGGCCCTGATCGATTCCCCCGCAGCGCCCCCTCCTCCCTTCCTCCCTTCCTCCTCCCCCTCCTCATCCTCGCACCCTTTCCTTTCCCTTTTAACCCCTAAAAATCCCCAAACCCCCCAAAAATACCCCAAACCCCTTCATGGAGAGAAATCCCTTCATCCCGCCCTAAAAACGCACCGGGATCCGCTCCCTCCTCATCCTCCTCATCCTCCTCATCCTCCTCATCCTCCTCATCCTCCTCATCCTCCTCATCCTCCCTTCCCTTCCTACCCCTCAAAAAAACCCCAAACCCATCAATGGGCAGAAATCCCTTCGTCCCACCCTAAAATAAACGGGATCCGCTCCCTCCTCATCCTCACACCCGTTACCTTCCCTTTCCACCCCAAAAAAAAACCCAAACCCGCAAAAAATCCCCAAAACCCCGCAAAAAATCCCCAAACCCGCAAAAAATCCCCCAAACCCGCAAAAAATCCCCAAAACCCCGCAAAAAATCCCCAAACCCGCAAAAAATCCCCCAAACCCGCAAAAAATCCCCAAACCCGCAAAAAATCCCCAATCCGATCCCTGGGGCTGATCCTCCTTCCTCCCACCCCACAAATCCCGGGATTTTCTCCCTCCTCATCCTCACACCCCCGCCCTTTTCCATCCCCCTTTTCCACCCCTAAAAAACCCCAAAACCCCCCCAAAAAATCCCAAAAACCCCCCAAAAAAACCCCAAATCCCCCCAAAATCCCCCAAAGCCATCCCTGGGGCCGAACCCCCTTCCTCCACCCCACAAATCCCGGGATTTTCTCCCTCCTCATCCTCGCACCCCGCCCTTTTCCACCCTAAAAAACCCCAAACCCCCCCAAAAAACCCCAAAACCCCCAAAAAATCCCAAAAAAACCCCAAAAATCCCCAAACCCCCCAAAAATCCCCAAACCCATCCCTGGGGCTGATCCTCCTTCCTCCCACCCCACAAATCCCGGGATTTTCTCCCTCCTCATCCTCACATCCCCGCCCTTTTCCATCCCTAAAAAACCCCAAAACCCCCCAAAAAAACCCAAAACCCCCCCAAAAAATCCCAAACCCCCCAAAAAACCCCAAACCCATCCCTGGGGCCGAACCCCCTTCCTCCCACCCCACAAATCCCGGGATTTTCTCCCTCCTCATCCTCACATCCCCGCCCTTTTCCATCCCTAAAAACCCCCAAAACCCCCCCAAAAAATCCCAAAAAAACCCCAAAAATCCCCAAATCCCCAAAATACCCCAAAGCCATCCCTGGGCCGAACCCCCTTCCCCCCACCCCACAAATCCCGGGATTTTCTCCCTCCTCATCCTCACATCCCCGCCTTTTCCATTCCCCTTTTCCACCCTCCCAAAACAACCTTAAACCCCCCAAAAAACCCCCAAACCCCCCAAAAACCCCCAAACCCCCCAAAATACCCCAAACCCATCCCTGGGGGTGAACCCCCTTCCTCCCACCCTGTAAATCCCAGGATCCGCTCCCTCCTCATCCTCACATCCCCGCCCTTTTCCACCCCTAAAAAACCCCAAAACCCCCCAAAAAATCCCAAAAAACCCCCAAAAATCCCCAAACCCCCCCAAAATCCCCCAAACCCATCCCTGGGGCCGAACCCTTTTCCTCCCACCCCACAAATCCCGGGATTTTCTCCCTCCTCATCCTCGCACCCCCGCCCTTTTCCATCCCTAAAAAACCCCCCAAAAAACCCCCAAACCCCCAAAACCCCCCCAAAAATCCCCAAACCCCCCAAAATCCCCAAACCCATCCCTGGGGCCGAACCCCCTTCCTCCCACCCCACAAATCCCGGGATTTTCTCCCTCCTCATCCTCACATCCCCGCCCTTTTCCATCCCTAAAAAACCCCCCCAAAAAAAATCATCCCCAAACCCATCCCTGGGGCCGAACCCCTTCAAAAAAACCGGGATTTTTTCCCCCTCCCGCCCCACCCGGGACCAAACGCGAATTTTCCCGATTTTTCTGATTTTTTTCCCGATTTTTCTGATTTTTTCCCGGTTTTTCCCCGCCGATCTCGGAAGGGTTAAGGGAGGCGCGGGCCGGTGATGGATGGGTTTGTGATTTATGGGCCGGTGATCGATGGGTTTGCGGCCGCGCTCCGGGTTCACGCGGAGTTCAGGGAATCGCGGCTGAAGGATGGGACGGGACCGGGCCGGGGGAGGGGGAGCGGAGCCCCCGCCCCAAAACCCCCGCGGGCCCCGCAAGGGGGGGTCGGGGCGGGTTTGGGGGTGGACGGAGCCGGGGAGGGGAAACGGCGCCCCAAAAATCCGCGGGGTTTGGGATTTGTACCCCAAAAATCCGCGGGGTTTGGGATTTGTACCCCAAAAATCCGCTGGGTTCGGGGTTGGGATTCGTACCCCAAAAATCCGCTGGGTTGGGATTTGTACCCCAAAAATCCGCTGGGTTGGGATTTGTACCCCAAAAATCCGCTGGGTTCGGGGTTGGGATTTTTGGTATTTGTACCCCAAAAATCCGCTGGGTTCGGGAGCGATTTTTGGTATTTGTACCCCAAAAATCCCCGGGGTTGGGATTTGTACCCCAAAAATCCCCGGGGTTGGGATTTGTACTCCAAAAATCCGCGGTGTTGGGAGCGATTTTGGGGATTTTTACCCCAAAAATCCGCTGGGTTGGGATTTGTACCCCAAAAATCCGCGGGGTTTGGGGTTGGGATTTGTACCCCAAAAATCCGCTGGGTTCGGGAGCGATTTTTGGTATTTGTACCCCAAAAATCCGCTGGGTTGGGATTTTTACCCCAAAAATCCCCGGGGTTGGGATTTGTACCCCAAAAATCCGCTGGGTTTGGGGTTGGGATTTTTGGTATTTGTACCCCAAAAATCCGCTGGGTTTGGGGTTGGGATTTGTACCCCAAAAATCCGCAGGGTTCGGGAGCGATTTTGGGTATTTGTACCCCAAAAATCCGCTGGGTTGGGATTTTTACCCCAAAAATCCCCAGGGTTCGGGAGCGATTTTTGGTATTTGTACCCCAAAAATCCGCTGGGTTCGGGAGCGATTTTGGGTATTTGTACCCCAAAAATCCCCGGGGTTGGGGGGCGATTTTTGGCATTTGTACCCCAAAAATCCGCTGGGTTCGGGGTTGGGATTTGTACCCCAAAAATCCGCTGGGTTCGGGAGTGATTTTGGGTATTTGTACCCCAAAAATCCGCAGGTTTGGGGGGTTTGGGATTTCCACAACCAGGGGATGGTAAAGGGGGAGCTGGGGGGGTCCGCACCCCAAAAATCCCCGGAATTGTTGGCGATTTTTGGGGATTTTTACATCAAAAATCCCACGGGGTCGGGGGAAGATTTTTGGGGATTCGCACCCCAAAAATCCGCAGGGTTGAGGAAGGATTTTTTGGGGATTCGCACCCCAAAAATCCGCGGGGTTTGGGGATATTTTTGGGGATTCGCACCCCAAAAATCCGCGGGGTTTGGGGGGAATTTTTGGGGATTTGTACCTCAAAAATCCGCGAGGTTTGGGGGATATTTTTGGGGATTCGCACCCCAAAAATCCGCGGGGTTTGGGGGGAATTTTTGGGGATTTGTACCTCAAAAATCCGCGGGGTTGAGGAAGGATTTTTTGGGATTCGTACCCCAAAAATCCCCGGGAATTTTTTGAGATTTCCAACCCCAGCGAGCAGAAAAAGAGAGGGAAACGGGCAGAGGCCGCGCACCCCAAAAATCCTCGGGGGTTGGGGGGGAATTTTTGGGAATTTCCATCCCCAAGGAATGGAAAAATAGGGAAAAATGAGCTGGGGGGCTCCGCAGGCCATAAATGAATTTTTGGGGTGGCTGGGGCGGCTCCGGCGGCGATTTTGGGGTAAATCCGCCCCAAATTCCCGGGGAAACGCCACAAACGCCCCAAATTCCCGAGGCAAAGCCCCCAAATTCCCGGGAAAACGCCACAAACCCCCCAAATTCCCGGGAAAACGCCACAAACGCCCCAAATTCCCGGGGAAAGGCGCACAACGAGCGAAAATCGTTTCTGGAAGCAGCGAGGGCTTCACCTCCCGCAGCAGCGGCCCCATAAATTCCCCAAACGTGACTCGGATCCCAAACGCGGCTCCTCCTGCTCCGGAGCTACGGCGCTTCTTTATTTTATTTTATTTTTATTTTATTTTATTTTATTTTATTTTATTTTATTTTATTTTATTTTATTTTATTTTATTTCATTTTACTTCACTTCATTTCATTTCATCTTATTTTTAAAATGTTATTTTAATTTTATATCTAATTTTATTCTATGTTGTTTTATTTTTTAAATGTTATTTTATATTTGTTTTTATTCTATACTATTTTATTTATTATTTAATTTTATATTTATTTTAATTTTATATTTATTTTAATTTTATATTTAATTTTATTCTATACTATTTGTTTTAATACTTAATTTTCTATTTATTTTAATTTTCTATTTATTTTATTTTCTATTTATTTTATTTTCTACTTATTTTACTTTCTATTTATTTAATTTTCTATTTATTTTATTTTCTATTTATTTTATTTTATTTTCTACTCTCGTTTTCTATTTTATTTTCTAATTTTAAGATTTATTTTATTATATTCCATTTTCTATTTTATTATATTCTATTTTATTCTCTTTCATATATTTTATTCCGTATAGTTTCTTTTACATTTGATTTTCTTTTCTATTTTTTAATTCCGCATATTTTCTTTCATATTTTATTTTATTTTCTATTTTTTATTCCGTGTATTTTATTATTTGATATTTGATTTTCTTTTCTATTTTTTATTTCCGTACATTTTCTTTTCTATTTTATTTTCTTTGATTTTTTAATTCCGTGTATTTTCTTTTCTATTTTATTTTCTTTTATATATTTTATCCAGTATATTTTATTATTTTATATTTTCTTTTCTATTTTTTATTCCGTATATTTTCTTTTATATTTTATTTTCTTTTATATATTTTATTCCGTACATTTTATTATTTTATATTTTATTTTCTTTTCCAATTTTTGATTCCGTATATTTTATTATTTTATATTTTCTTTTCTATTTTTTATTCCGTATATTTTCTTTATATTTTATTTTCTTTTCCATTTTTTGATTCCGTATATTTTATTATATTTTATTTTCTTTTCTATTTTTTATTGCGTATATTTTATTATTTTATATTTTATTTTCTATTTTTTATTGCGTATATTTTATTATTTTATATTTCTTTTCTATTTTTATTCGTATATTTTATTATTTTATATTTGATTTTCTTTCCATTTTTGATTCCGTATATTTTATTATATTTTATTTTCTTTTCTATTTTTTATTGCGTATATTTTATTATTTTATATTTTATTTTCTTTTCTATTTTTTATTCCGTATATTTTCTTTTATATTTTATTTTATTTTCTATTTTTTATTCGGTATATTTTATTATTTTATATTTGATTTTCTCTCCCGGCTGCAGGACCCGCCCGCCCTGGAGCGGCCCTTGCGGGGATGTTAATGAGAGGGGGATGTTAATGAGAGGGGAATGTTAATGAGATGGGAATGTTAATGAGATGGGAATGTTAATGAGATGGGAATGTTAATGAGATGCAAATTCCGCCAGCCCCTAATCGCTCTCGGGGCCGGCGCGCGTGTTTGTGTGTGCGAACGTGCCTAATTAACGCTCCTAATTAACGCTCCTAATTAGCGCAGCGGCGATTCCCACCGGATCCCGTCAGTTCCTGTCCATTTTTAGGGATTCCCATTAATTTTGATGAATTCCTTTGGGTTCCCGGGGTTCCCGTGAATTCCCAATTCCCCGAGTTTTTATCCCAATTCCGTCTCCCCGCGGTTCCAAAGGTCCCCGATCCCCGTAAATTGGGGGTTAATTTAAACCCCAATTAACGCCCCTCAGTTCCACGGATCCCAAATTCCATCGGTCCCCAATTCCATCAATCCCCAATCCCACATTCCTGCATTTCCATGGATCCCCAATTCCATAAATCCCCATTTTCCACATTCCCGCATTTCCAATGGATCCCCACTTAATAAATCTCCAATCCCACATTCCCGCATTTCCATGGATCCCCAATTTAATAAATTCCCAATTCCATAAATCCCCAATCCCACAGGTCCCGAATTTCATATTTCTGCATTTCCATGGATCCCCAATTCCATAAATCCCCAATTCCACATTCCCGCATTTCCATGGATCCCCACTTTAATAAATTCCCAATTCCATAAATCCCCAATCCCACATTCCCGCATTTCCATGGATCCCAAATTGAATAAATTCCCAATTTAATAAATCTCCAATCCCACATTTCTGCACGTCCATGGATCCCCAATTCCATAGGTCCCCCAAATCGATATCCCTGCATTTCCACGGATCCCCAATCCCATATTTCTGCATTTCCATGGATCCCAAATCCACATTTCTGCATTCCCATAAATCCCCAATTGAATAAATCCCCAATTCCACACTTCTGCATTTCCATAAATCCCCATTTCCATAGGTCTCCAAATGGAAATTCCTGCATTTTTTTTCCATGGATCCCCAAACCGATATCCCTGCAATTCCATAAATCCCCAATTCCATGGATCCCCAATCCTATATTTCTGCATTTCCATCAATCCCAAATTCCATCAATCCCCAATTCCACATTCCTGCATTTCCATGGATCCCCAATTCCATAAATCCCCAATCCCACATTTCTGCAGTTCCACAGGTCCCCAAAACCCCGGGATTTGTCCCCAAATCCCCTCTGTCCCCATTCCCAGGATTTTCCCCCGCTCCCCAATTTTCCCTTAAACCGCTGGAGCGCCTCCCAAAACCCAAAGATTCCACCAAAACCCCAAGAATTCCCCAATACCAAAGAATTCCCCCAAACCCAAAGAATTCCCCAAAACCCCAAAGAATTCCCCAAAACCCCAAGAATTCACCCAAATCCCAGAGAATTCCCCCAAACCCCAAAGATATCCCCAAAACCCAGAGAATTCCCCCCAAACGTCCCCCAAAACCCAAAGAATTCTCCCAAAACCCCAAAGAATTCACCCAAAACCCAAAGAATTTCCCCAAAACCCCAAAGAATTCCCCCCAAAACCCAAAGAATTCCCCCCAAAACCCCAAAGATTTCCCCCAAAACCCAAAGAATTCCCCCAAAACCCCAAAGAATTCCCCCAAAAAATTCCCCCAAAACCCAAAGAATTCCCCCAAAACCCCAAAGAATTCCCCCAAATAATTCCCCCAAAACCCCAAAGAATTCCCCCAAAACCCCAAAGAATTCCCCCAAAACCCCAAAGAATTCCCCCAAAACCCCAAAGAATTCCCCCAAAACCCCAAAGAATTCACCCAAAACCCCAAAGAATTCACCCAAAACCCCAAAGAATTCCCCAAAACCCCAAAGTAATTCCCCCAAAACCCCAAAGAATTCCCCCAAAAAATTCCCCCAAAACCCCAAAGAATTCCCCCAAAAAATTCCCCCAAAACCCCAAAGAATTCCCCCAAAACCCCAAAGATTTCCCCCAAAATTCCGGTTCTGGCGGGAGCGAGCTCGGAGCCGACTCCCGAATATTCGGGAAAACCCTGGAAGGGACAAACTCTGGATTTGGGATGGGGACAGGAAGGAAAAACGGGAGGAAAACTCGGGGGACCCCACAATTCCACAATCTGAGGATTTCACCCCAAATCCGCTCCCAGCGTGAGAAAATCCCGATTTTCCCGATTTATTCCCATTTAAAACCCCCCAGAGCAGCGAATTCCGGCCCCCCAAATTCCTCCGGCCCTTTTGGGGGTGCGGGAGGAGAATTTGGGGGCGAAACCTGCGGGGATTTGGGCGCTTTAAAAAACCACAAAAATCAAAATGAAACAAAAATCTGCAGCGGCTCCCGATGTTCTGCTAAGCAAACAGAGCGGGGAATAAATCCATGGAAATCCCTGGAAATCCATGGAAATGCGGGAAAATCCATGGAAATGCGGGAAAATCCAGGGAAATGCGAGGAAATCCATGGAAAACTCGCGGCCATTTACGCCTCCGTTTTTGGGTTAAAAGCGGGCGAAATAACAGAAGGATAAACCGCCCCAAAATAACAATAATTAAAAATAAATAATAACAACAATCAAATTCTAAGAAAAAAAAATTTAAAATTAATTTAAAAAAATAATAACTAAAAATAAATAATAATTAAAAAATAATAAGAATAAATAGAAATTTTTAAAATTAATTTTTAAAAATCGAACCGGCCGGGAGCAGACGGGCTCTGCGGGAATGACGCGGGGTTTTTTGGTGTTTTTTTTGTTATTTTTTGTGGGGTTTTTTTTGTGGGTTTTTTGTTGTTTTTCAGGCGGATTTGGGGCCAACAGAGCCGCCTTGTTCGCTCACCCCGCGCTCACCCCCATCCATCACCGGCGACACCCGCGGGGCCTCTCGCCCTTTTCACCCGCGCTGCCCCCGAATCGCCCGAAACCGCCCCAAAAAGCGGCGCAACCTCCGCGCTCCCAGCGCCGATCCCGGCCCGGGGCTCCGAGCCAGGAAAACGAGCCCAAAATGAGCAAAAACGAGGCGAAAAAAAATCTCAGTTCTCCGCGGTTTTCTCGCCTTTCGAGCTCCCGCTCGGGCTTTTTGGGGATTTTGGTTTTATTTTTGAAATTTTTGGCACCGCCGGGAGGATTTGCGGGTGCGGATCCCGGGAATTCTGCACGGACCCGCCCGGCCCTGGCACGGCGGGGGTTAAACCCGGGGGGCACCCCCAGATCCGGATTAGCGCCCCAAAATCCGGGATTTGCACCCCAAAATCCGGGATTTGGCCCTAAAATCGGATTTGCACCCCAAAATCCGGGATTTGCACCCCAAAATCCGGGATTTGCGCCCCAAATCGGGATTTGCGCCCCAAGTCGGGATTTGCGCCCCAAGTCGGGATTTGCGTCCCCAGACCTGAGATTTGCATCCCCGGACACGGATTTGCACCCCAAAATCCGGGATTTGCACCCCAAAATGCGGGATTTGCGCCCCAAAATCCGGGATTTGCGCCCCAAGTCGGGATTTGCACCCCAAGTCGGGATTTGCGTCCCCAGACATGAGATTTGCATCCCCGGACCCGGATTTGCACCCCAAAATCCGGGATTTGCACCTCCGGACTGGGATTTGCACCCCAAAATTTTTTTTCGTCCCAAAATCCGGGATTTTCGTCCCAAAATCCGGGATTTGCACCCCCGTCCCTCCTCCGGGGCGCTCGGGTGAGCAAATCCCGGGTCTGAAGGGGCAGAGCCAGGGAAGGTGTCCGAGGGCTGAAAATCCCATTTTCCTGCATTCTCAGTTCTACAAATCCCCATTTTCCTGCATCCTTAGTTGCACAAATCCCCAATTCCCGGCGTTTTTCCATTTTCCCAAATCCCCATTTTCCTGCATTCCCAGTTCCACAAATCCCCATTTCCCCAAAATCTCAATTTCCCGGTTTTGTTTTTTTTTCCCATTTTCCCAAATCCCCGTTTTCCTGGCGTTCCCAGTTCCACAATTCCCTTTTGCGTGTCCCGCTGGGAAGGCGCCGCACGCGGGGACACGGGGACAGAAGGACACGGGGACAGGAGGACACAGGGACAGGAGGACACAGGGACAGAAGGACACGGGGACAGAAGGACACGGGGACAGAAGGACACGGGGACACGGCCAAGACAGGGGGACACAGGGTCGGGGGACAGGAGGACACAGGGGACAAGGGGACACGACCAGGACGGGGACAGGGGGACACGGGGACACGGGGACACGGCCAAGACAGGAGGACATAGGGGACAAGACCAGGACGAGGACAGGGGACACGGGGACACGGCCAGGACAGGGGGACACGGCCAGGATGGGGACAGAGGGACAGGAGGACACGGTGACACAGGGACACGGCCAGGACGAGGGGACACAGGGACAGGAGGACACGGCCAGGACGGGGACAGGAGGACACAGGGACAGAAGGACACGGGAACACAGGGACAGGAGGACACGGCCAGGACGAGGATAGGGGGACACAGGGTCGGGGGACAAGAGGACAAGATCAGGACGGGGACAGGAGGACACAGGGACACGGGCAGGACAGGGGGACAAGGCCAGGGGGACACGGGGACAGGGGGACAGGGGGACACGGCCAGGATGGGGACACAGAGACAGCGGGACACAGGGACACAGGGTCGGGAGGGACAGGGGGACACGGCCAGGATGGGGACACGGGGACAGGGGGACAGGAGGACACAGGGACAAGAGGACACGACCAGGACGGGGACACAGGGACACGGCCAGGACAGGGGGACACAGGGACACGGCCAGGATGGGGACACAGGGACAGGGGGACACGGACAGGGGGACACGGGGACACAGCCAGGATGGGGACACGGGGACAGGGGGACACGGCCAGGATGGGGACACGGGGACACAGGGACAGAAGGACACGACCAGGACGGGGACACAGGGACACGGCCAGGATGCGGACACGGGGACAGAAGGACAGGGGGACAAGAGGACACGGTCAGGATAGGGACACAGAGACAGGGGGACACGGCCAGGATGGGGACACGGGGACAAGAGGACACGGGGACAAGAGGACACAGCCAGGATGGGGACACGGGGACAGAGGGACACAGCCAGGATGGGGACACAGGGACAGGGGGACACAGGGACAGGGGGACACGGGGACACAGGGACAGGGGGACCCGCGTGTCCCTGCAGCTCTGGCACCGCCGCCGATCCCTCTCCAAATCGCCCCAAACCGCCCCAAAACCCCCGAGGATCCATCCCGGCCCCCCCCATCCCATCCCATCCCCGGGACCGGGGGGCGATCCCGGCCCCGCTCCCGCTCCACGACCCCCGAACCCCCCCAATCCCACCGCCCACCCCTCACCCTCCCGCCGGGGTTTGGCATTTTTGGGGCGTTTTCCGCGGATTTCTCCCGTTTTCTTTGGGTTTTTTTAAATTTTTTTTATTTTTTTTGCCGGGATTCCTCATTGGCATTCCGGGCCCGGCCTGACCTCGCCGTGCACCCGCAGCCGGAGCGCCCGGCGCGCTCTAATGCGGCGATTACTGTCACAGCGCCATTTGTCACCGTGTCACCGCCCCGGGGACACTCGGCGGACGCCGCGGCCCCCCCGCCCTGCCCGGGCCCGCTTTCATCTCCGCGGATCCCATTGAGGGGCGCGGGGGAAGGGGAGAGGCGCCAGAGACATAAATCCGCCTTCTCCTAATTCCCCGTTTCCACAAATCCGCATTTCCCTGCGTTTCCAGCTCCTCAAATCCCCATTTCCACAAATCCGCATTTCCCTGCGTTTACAGTTCCTCAAATCCCCATTTTCCTGCGATTTTAGTTCCCTCAAATCCCCATTTCCACAAATCCCCGTTTCCACAAATCTGCATTTTCCTGCGTTCTCAATTCCTCAAACCCCCATTTCCACAAATCCCCATTTTCCTGCGTTTCCAGTTCCCTCAAATCCCCATTTTCCTGCGATTTTAGTTCCCTCAAATCCCCATTTCCACAAATCCGCATTTTCCTGCGTTCCCAATTCCTCAAATCCCCATTTCCCCGTGTTTCCAGTTCCTCAAATCCCCATTTCCACAAATCCGCATTTCCACAAATCCGCATTTCCACAAATCCGCATTTCCACAAATCCGCATTTCCACAAATCCGCATTTTCCTGCGTTTCCAGTTCCTCAAATCCCCATTTTCCTGCGATTTTAGTTCCTTCAAATCCCCATTTCCACAAATCCCCATTTCCCCGTATTTCCAGTTCCTCAAATCCCCATTTCCATAAATCCCCAATTTACCAAATGCCCTTTTTCCCAAATCCTCATTTCCCGGTGTTTCCAGGTCCACAAATCCCCATTTCCACAAATCCCCATTTTCCTGCGTTTCCAGTTCCACAAACCCCCATTTTCCTGCGATTTTAGTTCCCCAAATCCCAATTTCCCCAGTTCCCCAAAACCCCATTTTCCTGTACTTCCAGTCCCACAAATCCCCATTTCCCGTTTTTTTTTTCCAGTTCCATAAACCCCCATTTCCCCAAATCCCCATTTTCCTGCTTTTCCAGTCCCATAAATCCCCATTTTCCCGGTGTTTCTAGTTCTATAAATCCCCATTTCCCAGTGTTTCCATTTCCACAAATCCCCATTTCCCGTTTTTTTTTCCAGTCCCATAAATCCCCATTTCCCCAAATCCCCATTTTCCTGCATTTCCAGTCCCATAAATCCCCATTTTCCTGGAGTTTCCATTTCCACAAATCCTCATTTTCCTGCATTTCCAGTTCCATAAACCCCCATTTCACCAAATCCCCATTTTCCTGCATTTCCAGTTCCATAAATCCCCATTTTCCTGCATTTCCAGTTCCATAAACCCCCATTTCCCCAAACCCCCATTTTCCTGCATTTCCAGTCCCATAAATCCCCATTTTCCCGGAGTTTCCATTTTCCCAAATCCCCATTTTCCTGCATTTCCAGTCCCATAAATCCCCATTTTCCCAAACCCCCATTTTCCTGCTTTTCCAGTTCCATAAATCCCCATTTTCCTGCATTTCCAGCTCCCCAAAAACCCCCGATTTCCCCGGGACAGACAGACGGACAGACAGACAGACAGACGGACGGACGGACGGACGCCCTTGGAGCAGAGCACAGCGCTCCCCTGCCCACCCCCAATTAATCCCCGAATCAATTAAACACCGGCCAGGGCTGCGCTGCCTTCATTAACGCTCCCGGTGTTAATTAGCAACAGGCGGGAGCCGCCCTCCCCTCCCCCCGCTCCCCTCATTAATTAATCGCTGTCAGTAATTAATAGATCGGCGTGGGGGAGGGGCGGCGGTGACCCCGCGGTGACCCCGGGTGGGGGAGGGGCGCCATCACAATTCCAAGGGGGGCGGAGCAAAAAAAAAACAAAAAGGGAGGGGAGGGAGGTTTTGGGGAGAAAACCGGGAAAATCGGGTGTGGGGAAATTTATGGGGTGTGCGAAAATCTGGGATATTGAAATGGGAAAATCTGGGATATTAATATGGGAAAATCTGGGATATTAATAGGGGAAAATCTGGGATATTAATATGGGAAAATCTGGGATATTAATATGGGAAAATCTGGATATTAATACGGGAAAATCTGGGATATTGAGACGGGAAAATCTGGGATATTGAGACAGGAAAATCTGGGATTTTCTGGGATATTGAAATGGGAAAATCTGGATTTGATGTGGAAAATCTGGGATTTATATGGGAAATTGGATTGAAGGAAAATCTGGATATTAACGGGAAAATCTGATGATGGATTTGAAGATGGGAAAATCTGGGATATTGATACAGGAAAATCTGGAATTTTCTGGGATATTGAAATGGGAAAATCTAGGATGCTGATGTGGGAAAATCTGGAATTTTCTGGGATGCTAATATGGGAAAATCTGGGATATTGAGGCAGGAAAATCTGGGATGCTCTGGGATATTGAAACGGGAAAATCTGGGATAGTGTAGCGGAAAATCGGGGTGTTCTGGGATTCGATAAGGAAAATCTGGATGCTGTAGGGAAAATCTGGATTTCTCTGGGATGCAGATACAGGAAAATCCGGATTTCTCTGGGATGCAGATAAAGGAAAACCCGGAATTCTCAGGATGCCGATGAAGGAACACCCGGCCCCGCTCCCTTCCCGAGGCTTTCCCGGCTGGAAAATCGCGGCCGCTCCTCATCCTCCCTTGTCCGGGCTCCCTCTGCAGTCGGCGGAGAGAATCGGCACAAACGCGGCAATTCCGGGCAAAAAAACCCCAAAATGTCAAATTTTAAACGGGCCTGAGTGCCCCGAATCCAGCCGGGCTGTCCCCAAATCAGCCAATTCTGGGGAAAAAAACCCAAAATGTCAAATTTTAAACGGACCGGACCCCGATAAATCCAGGCAGGGAGTGAGGGTCCCCTCTTGGATTGGGATCCCCCCCCCTCCCCGTGCCTCAGTTTCCCTCCTCTGCTGCTCTGTGAGATGGACTGAACCCCCCTGGGGATCTCCCCCAAACCTTCCCGTGCCTCAGTTTCCCTCCTCTGCTGCTGAGTTCAGGGATTTTTGGGATGTTCGTTTGGGATTTTTGGGGCGCCATCCCGAACGGCCCCGGGTTCAGGGATTTTTGAGCCGCCCCGAACGGCCCCGCGTTCAAACCCAGGGGTTTTTAGGGTTTTTGGGGTGTTTTATTGGGGTTTTGGGGTTTTTGGGGGCGCCATCCCGAACGGCCCCGGGTTCGCGCCCAGGGGTGTTTGGCTGTGGGCAGATCTCGCGATGTTACGCTCACGATATCGCGATGCTACGTTGAGGCGGAGCCCCGCCCCTTTTCCCATTCCCTCACCGTTCCCCCCCGTTACAAATCACCCCCGTCCGCCCGTTAATAGCGGCCATTTCACCATTTCCCCGTCCGCCGCCTCGCCGTGTGCGAGTGCTCGGTCCGTGTGGCAGCGCTGCCGCCAGCGAGGCGTGCTCGGCCCGGGACGCCGCGGCCCGAGCGGTGCCGGAAGCCGGAATCGAACCCGCGGCCTTTCCGCTTCCGTCCATGGCCGGGAGCGGGAGGAGAAGCGGCGTGAGGGACGGGAGCCGGGATCGAACCCGCGACCTTTCCGCTTCCGCCCGAGCGGAGATGGCTCTGCCCGAGCGGGTGAAACGCGTGCTCGGCTCCTCGGAGCCCACCGCGGTCACTGCAGCCCTCGGCATGGGCAGGAGAAGAGCGGCTGAGCGCCTCAAACCCTTCCCGGCTGATTCCACCCTGGGATTTGTACACAAGCTCTTCGAGGCAGCGGGGGAAGGACGGAGCTGCCGGCGCTCCAAATCCAGCAACGACCGGAGCCGCAAACGGGAGCTGAAGGAGGCGTTTGGTGGTGATGGCTCTGAGGGGTCCGAGGAACCCTCCGGTGCCCAGGAACGGCGCGTCCCGCGCTTCGAGGAGGTGCAGGATGAGCCTGAAGTCATTGCAGGCCCTCCTCCATCGGAGAGCCCAGGGATGCTGACCGAGCTCAGGTGATGGAGGCGGCCACACGGCAGATGGAGGAGAGGAAAAACCGGCTGCGTTTCATCAACCCTCCAACACCACAGCCCGAAATTTCTTGTTGTTCATCCCAATGGGAGCGGCTCCGCATGGGCAGCGCCGTGCAGGCCTGTCAGTTCATGGAGGATGCCGTGGAGAAGGGCAGGGAAGCTGCGGAGCTGCAGGCCAGAGGCTGAGGGCGAAGGCTCGGCTGGAAAAGCTGCAGGCAGAGATCTCGCAGGCTGCCGGGAAAAGTGGGGTTCAGGCCCCGAACCCGCTGCGATCACCCCGGAGAAGGAGCCGAAGGAGGGGGAGACCCCGGAGATTGAGTGGTGGGACCCCCACGTCCTCCCCAGTGTGGATTGGAAAGGCGGCACGAACCCAACGCCAGAGGAATCCTTTGGCATCACCAGCCCGGCCGAGCCCCCCGGTGCCAATTAAATCAATTAAATACAATTTAACCAGAGGAAATTGCGGCGCCGGGCATGGCGGGAAGCGCAGAAGGAGCTGCAGGAGAAGCTCAGGATTCCCAAGCTGGGGCTGGGCAGGACCCCACCGTCACACATGCAAACCGTGAAATAAAAAGAAACAGAGACTTGAGTGAGATAAAAGAGTAGGCCTTTCACATCGAATCCATTTTAATGATCTCCTCTTAAAATTGAGTTTAAGCAGCGTATGGTAATCTCACTGTACAATGGGTGGTGGTGGTGGAGGGAGGCCCCAAAGCGCAGAGGAAATTCAAACGCCTGATGCTGCACAAAGTAAAAACCCAGAAAAAAAAACCCCACCAAAAAAAAACCCACAAAAAAATCCAGAAAAAAAAAACCCACGAAAAACCCACAAAACCTCAAAAAAAAAAAAAAAAAAAAACTGCACAAAAAAAAAACACACAAAAAACACCCACAAAAAAAGAAAACGCACAAAATAAAAACCCACCAAAAAAAAACCACCAAAAAAACAAAAAAAAACCCAACAAAACCAAAAAAACGCCCCAGTTAGAGACAGTTAACTTTTCGTTGGTCAAACACAGTTACAAGTTTGTTACAAGTTTGTTACATTGTTTGTTACAAGTTTGTTACATTGTTTGTTACAAGTTTGTTACATTGTTTGTTACAAATTTGTTACATTGTTGCAGTCCAGTGCACTTTAGAGGTTACACCTTTCCCGCTTGTCAGTTTTAACCTTTTCCAAGCGTTTTCCATGGTTTTAGCCGGTCAAAAAGGGTGGGGAAAGGGAAAGGGAAAGGAAAAGGAAAAGGAAAGGAAAGGAAGGGAAGGAAAGGAAAGGAAAGAAAGAAAGAAAGGAAAGGAAAGGAAAGGAAAGGAAAGGAAAGGAAAGGAAAGGAAAGGAAAGGAAAGGAAAGGAAAGAAAGGAAAGGAAAGGAAAGGAAAGGAAAGGAAAGGAAAGGAAAGGAAAGGAAAGGAAAGGGGAATTGGTTCTCCACAATGACTCTTTCCTTGCTTTTTTTACCAATTCTCGCCTTTATTAATTCCAGAATTGCACAGAAAATGACCCACGAGCCCTCCCCCCCTTTTGCCTAAAGGGAAACTGAGGCAGGGCCCATCCCCCGCCCCCTAAGCACCACCCCTGAGCGGGGAAACTGAGGCACGGGTTCACCCTCTGCCCTGGAGTGTTGCTCTAAACCCTGCTCTGAGCGGGGAAACTGAGGCAGGGCCCCATCAATCCCCTTCCCCCCAGTCCCAAACTGGTCAAACTGGGGCAGGGACCCCCCCAACCCCCTTCCCCCCAGTTCCTGAGTGGGGAAACTGAGGCAGGGCCCCATCAATCCCCTTCCCCCCAGTCCCAAACTGGGGCAAGCACTCCAAACCCCCTTTCCCCCAGTCCCAAACTGGTCAAACTGGTCCAGGGACCCCCTAACTGTGTTTTCCCCAGTCCTAAACTCGGCCAGGGACCCCCTAATCCCCTTTCCCCCAGCTCCCAACTGGTCAAACTGGTCCAGGTCCCCCCCAAACCCCTCTCCCCCAGTTCCCAGCTGGTCCAGGCCCCCCCCCAACTCTGCTTTCTCCAGTCCCAAACTGGGGCAGGGACCCCCTAATCCCCTTTTCCCCAGTTCCCAACTGTCCAGGTGCCCCCCAATCCCCTTTTCCCCAGTCCCAAACTGGTCCAGGGACCCCCCAGCCCCATTTTCCCCAGTTCCCAACTGGTCCAGGTGCCCCCCAACTCCATTTTCCCTGGTCCCAAACTGGTCCAGGCCCCCTCCAACTCCACATTCCCCAGTCCCAAACTGGTCCAGGGACCCCCCAGCCCCACTTTCCCCAGTCCCAAACTGGTCCAACTGGTCCAGGCTCCCCCCAGCCCCACTTTCCCCAGTCCCAAACTGGGGCAAGGACCCTCCAGACCCATTTTCTTAGTTCCCAACTGGTCCAGGCCCCCCCCAGCCCCACTTTCCCCAGTCCCAAACTGGTCCAGGCCCCCCCCAGCCCCACTTTCCCCAGTCCCCAGCAGCTCCAACCCTTCCGTCCCTCCATCCCCCCCGTCCCGCACCCCCAAGAGCCGCAGCACCCCCAGCTCCCGCAGCCTCTCCCGCGCCTCCCCCTCCCAGCCGCGGTTGGCGCGGGGGTTCCGCGGGGACGGGTGCGGGATCCAGGCCACGGGCACGGCCATGCCCGCGTCCCGCAGCGCCCGGCGCGCCCGCAGCTCGGCCACGCGGCCCAGCGCCACCACCAGGCGCACCCGCAGCGCCCGCACGGCGGCGGCGAGCGCGGCCCCGCACGGCGCCAGCAGCCGCTCCCGCTCCGCCGCCCGCAGCTCCGGAGGGGCCACGTTGCGGCCCGAGGCGGCGAGGAAGAGCAGCGGGCAGAGGTTGTGCACGAAGCAGTGGCGGAAGAAGGCGCGGGGGTCGGGGCAGAGGCTGCGGATGAGCCCCCAGAAGCGGGCGCCGCTCACCTCGGCCCGCGGGCAGCGCAGCCCCAGCACCGGGCGCTTGGGGTGCTCGTGGGGCGGCCGCAGCACCGAGCCCGACACCCGCAGCCACTCGCGGACGTGCCACGCCTCGCCGAACGGCACCTGCGGGGCGGGCGGGGGCGTCAGGGCCGGGGGGACACGAGGGGACACGGGGGGGACACGGGGACACAGCCCCGGGCCGCGCAGAGCCACCCCCGTGCCTCAGTTTCCCTCTCCGAGGATCCCATGGGATGGATTGGGATCTCCCCGTGCCTCAGTTTCCCTCTCCGAGGATCCCATGGGATGGATTGGGATCTCCCCGTGCCTCAGTTTCCCTCCGTGGGATGGACTGGGACCGACCCCGTGCCTCAGTTTCCCTCCGTGGGATGGACTGGGACCGACCCCGTGCCTCAGTTTCCCTCCGTGGGATGGATTGGGATCTCCCCCGTGCCTCAGTTTCCCTCCGTGGGATAGATTGGGATCTCCCCGTGCCTCGGTTTCCCTCTCCGAGGATCCCATGGGATGGATTGGGACCGCCACCCCCCGTGCCTCAGTTTCCCTTCCATGGGATGGATTGGGAGCCGCCTCGTGCCTCAGTTTCCCTTCCATGGGATGGATTGGGAGCCGCCTCGTGCCTCAGTTTCCCTCTGTGGGATGGATTGGGATCTCCCCGTGCCTCAGTTTCCCTCTCCGAGGATCCCATGGGATGGATTGGGATCTCCCCGTGCCTCAGTTTCCCTCCGTGGGATAGAGTGGGAGCCCCCCCGTGCCTCAGTTTCCCTCCATGGGATGGATTGGGACCGACCCCATGCCTCAGTTTCCCTTCTATGGGATGGATTGGGACCACCCCCCCCGTGCCTCAGTTTCCCCTCCGTGGGATGGATTGGGACCGCCATCCCCCGTGCCTCAGTTTCCCTTCCGTGGGATGGACTGGGACCGACCCCGTGCCTCAGTTTCCCTCCATGGGATAGAGTGGGACCCCCCCCCGTGCCTCAGTTTCCCCTCCATGGGATGGATTGGGATCCCCCCCTGTGCCTCAGTTTCCCTCCCCTAGGACCCCATGGGATGGATTGCCTCTGACCCGGGGTTCATGCCCAGGGGTTTTTGGGGTGTTTGGGGTTTTTGGGGTGTCTCCCCGGTACCCACCCCGGTCTGTGCCATCCCGAAGGGCCCGGGGTTCATGCCCAGGGGTGTTTGGGGTTTTTGGGGCGCTCACCCCGGTCTGTGCCATCCCGAAGGGCCCGGGGTTCATGCCCAGGGGTTTTTGGGGTACCCAGGGGTTTTTGGGGTACCCACCCCGGTCTGGGCCATCCCGAAGGGCCCGGGGTTCATGCCCAGGGGTTTTTGGGGTGTCTCCCCGGTACCCACCCCGGTCTGCGCCATCCCGAAGGGCCCGGGGTTCATGCCCAGGGGTTTTTGGGGTACCCAGGGGTTTTTGGGGTACCCACCCCGGTCTGTGCCATCCCGAAGGGCCCCGGGTTCATGCCCAGGAACAGCACGGCCTTGGGCGAGCGCAGGAAGCGGCGCACGAAGCTCCGGTGCGGCTCCCACGCGTACTCGAGCGGCGCGTACACCACGGCCACGGGCGGGCCCGGCGGCGGCAGCGCCCGGAGCCGCTCGGAGAGAGCGCGCTGGAGAGCCAGGAACCGGCCCGCCACGCCTTCCTCATCATCATCATCCTCATCATCCTCATCCTCAGCACCAGCATCATCGGCTCCCGCAGCCCCCGCTCCTTCCTCAGCCGCAGCCCCGGCTCCTTCCTCCGCCTCCTCCTCCTCCTCCTCCCGCTCCATCCCCCATCGCCTGCGGGGACAGGGGAGGTGACACAGGGGACCTGGAGGGGACAGGGGAGCCCCAGGGAGGTGACAGAGGGGACCTGGGGGGGACAGGGGAGCCTTGGGGTGGCCCAGGGGTGACAGGGGAGCCCCGGAAGGGGACAAGGGACCCCCGGGGGTGACAGAGGGGACAGGGGAGCCCCAGGGAGGTGGCAGAAGGGGACAAGGGATCCCCGGGGGTGACAGAGGAGCCCGGGGGTGACAGAGGGGACAGCGGAGCCCGGGGGGGGACAGGGGAGCCCCGGGGTGACCCAGACCTCTGGGGAGGGAGGTCCCGGGGGTGACAGAGGGGACAGCGGAGCCCCAGGGAGGTGACAGAAGGGGACAAGGGATCCCCGGGGGTGACAGGGGAGCCCCGGGAGAGGACAGAAGGGACAGGGGAGCCCTGGAGGGGACAGCGGACCCTCGTGGGGGAGGACAGGGGAGCCCCCAGGAGGGACAGAGGTGACCGCAGACCCCGGGGGGGTGACAGAGGGGACAGGGGAGCCCCGGGGGGGTGACAGAGGTGACACCGGACCCCTCCCGGGGGGGGCGGGCTATTCTGGCCGTGTCCCGCCCCCTCTCCCCCCCCCCCATGTCCCCCCTCCCCCAGCCCTGCCCCCCCCCCCCGACGGTCCCTGACAGCCCCGCTCCCCCCGTGACGTCACACAAGGCTCCCCCCAGTGACGTCACGGCCGCCGCGAGCCCACCTCGAGCACGCGCCGCGTCCTCCGCGCTCCGGGCCCCGCCCCCTGCCCCGGCAGGCTCCGCCCCCTCCCCTTCCCGGCGTGCCCCGCGCGCGGCCCCGGTCCTTTGTCTGCGCGCGGAGTTTCCCATCGTGCTTTGCGGCGGGGAAACATCCCCCAAATCACCCCCAAATCCCACCCGGAGCCCCCAAATCCCCCCCAGACCTCCTCCAAACCTCCCAAATCTCACCCAGACCCTCCCGGGGTCCCGAACGCGCGCGGGGCACTCGGGGCCACTCACAGCAGGGGGCGGGGTCTGCTCAGGCCACGCCCCTTCCCACGGTGGGTGGGCGGGGCACGCGGAGCTGCGGCGGCGCGAGGGCGCCCCCGAGCGGGAACGGGAGGGAGCGCCCTAAACCCCCCCAGTGTCACCGGAGTGTCCCCAAACCCCCCGGTGTCACCGGAGCGTCCCCAAACCCCCACAGTGTCACCGGAGCGTCCCCAAACCCCCTCAGTGTCACCGGAGCGTCCCCAAACCCCCCCCTCAGCGTCACCGGAGTGTCCCCAAACCCCCCCAGTGTCACCGGAGTGTCCCCAAACCCCCCTCAGTGTCACCGGAGCGCCCCAAACCCCCCGGTGTCACCGGAGCGCCCTAAACCCCCCAGTGTCACCGGAGCGTCCCCAAAGCCCCTTTGGTGTCACCGGAGCGTCCCCAAACCCCCCCGGTGTCACCGGAGTGTCCCCAAACCCCCTTTGGTGTCACCGGAGCGTCCCCAACCTCCTCTCCATTGTCACCCAAGGGTCTCCGAACTCTCCCGGGTCACCCAGGTGTCCCCCAACAATCCCCCGAGAGCCACCAAGGTGTCCCCAAGCCCCCTCCCCGTGTCACCCACACGTTCCAAGGTCCCTCCTGTGTCACTGCGGCGTCCCCAAACCGCCCCTGCCCCATCCCCAGGGGTCCCCTTTGTCCCCTCCAGTGCCACCCCCGCTGTCCCCGGGTCCCCTTTGTCCCCGCGTTGTCACCGTGCAGCGCCCGCTGTCACCGCCAGGGGGCACCGGGGGGACACCGGGGGGACACCGGGCCATACTGGGGACACTGGATCATACTGGGGACACTGAGGGGACACCAGGACCTGCTGGTGACACCAGGCCATGCTGGGGTCCCCAGACCATACTGATGACACCGGACAATGTTGGGGACACCAGGTCACAATGGTGACACTGGGGGACACTGGAGGGACACCAGGCCACGTTGGGGACACTGAGGGGACACCAGGCCCTGCTGGTGACACTGTGCCCTGTTGGTGACACCGTGCCATGTTGGTGACACTGGAGGGACACCAGGCCCCGCTGGTGACATCAGGCCCTGCTGGTGACACCGTGCCATGCTGGTGACACTGGAGGGACACCAGGCCCCGCTGGTGACACTGTGCCATGCTGGTGACACTGTGCCATGTTGGTGACACCGTGCCATGCTGGTGACACTGGAGGGACACCAGGCCATGCAGGTGACACTGTGCCATGCTGGTGACACTGTGCCATGTTGGTGACACTGGAGGGACACCAGGCCCTGCTGGTGACACTGTGCCCTGCTGGTGACACTGTGCCATGTTGGTGACACTGGAGGGACACCAGGCCCTGCTGGTGACACTGTGCCCTGTTGGTGACACTGGAGGGACACCAGGCCATGTTGGTGACACTGTGCCATGTTGGTGACACTGTGCCCTGTTGGTGACACTGGGGGACACCAGGCCATGTTGGTGACACTGTGCCATGTTGGTGACACTGGGGGACACCAGGCCCTGCTGGTGACACTGTGCCATGTTGGTGACACTGGAGGGACACCAGGCCCCGCTGGTGACACTGTGCCATGCTGGTGACACTGTGCCATGTTGGTGACACTGTGCCCTGTTGGTGACACTGGAGGGACACCAGGCCCTGTTGGTGACACCGTGCCATGCTGGTGACACCGTGCCATGTTGGTGACACTGGAGGGACACCAGGCCCCGCTGGTGACACCGTGCCATGTTGGTGACACTGGGGGACACCAGGCCATGTTGGTGACACTGTGCCCTGCTGGTGACACTGTGCCATGCTGGTGACACCGTGCCATGTTGGTGACACCACGTTGGTGCCATCGTTGTCCCCAGCCTGGCGGTGGCAGCTCTGAAAAGTGACCGTTGTTTATTGGAAGCAAATCCAGGGCGTTGGGGACAACACTGGGTGGGGACAGAGGGGACAGAGGGGACACGGGGACACCCCGGGGGGGGACCCCGGCTGAAAACACCGACTGTAAAAAACACCAAAACCGGGGCCACCCCCAAAGTGCCCCGGGGTGGGGACAACGGGCTGGGGACACCCCGGGCAGGGCAGGGACACGGGAGGGGACAGGGACGGGGACAGGGGACAGGGCCGGGGGTCTGTACAGTGGGGAGGGGGCTCAGCTGCGGGGGGGGTCCCGCTCCTTGGGCTCGCTGTCCTCGGGGTACGCGTGCCACGTCAGACGCTCCTCGTAGAACGCGATGACAATCTGGGGACACTTGAGGTTGGCCTCCTTGGCCAGCACCAGGTCAGCCTCGTCCGTGTCCTTCCTGCGGGGACAGGGACAGGCTGGGGTGACAATCTGGGGACACAGGGACAGGATGGGGACACAGGGACAGGATGGGGACAGGCTGGGGACACAGGGACAGGCTGGGGACACAGGGACAGGACAGCCTGGGGACATGGGGACAGGCTGGGGACAGGCTGGGGACACAGGGACAGGCTGGGGACATGGGGACAGGCTGGGGTGACAATCTGGGGACACAGGGACAGGATGGGGACAGGCTGGGGACACAGGGACAGGCTGGGGACAGGCTGGGGACACAGGGACAGGACAGGCTGGGGACATGGGGACAGGCTGGGGTGACAATCTGGGGACACAGGGACAGGATGGTGACAGGCTGGGGACACAGGGACAGGCTGGGGACAGCCTGGGGACACGAGGACAGGCTGGAGTGACAATCTGGGGACATGGGGATAAACTGGGACACAAACCGGGGGCAAAGGGACAAACTGGAGTCACAAACTGGGGACACACTGGGGACAAGGGGATAAATTGGGGACACAAATTGGGGTCACAACTTGAGGACAAAGGGACAAACTGGAGACACAAACTGGGGACAAAGGGATAAACTGGGGGACATGGACAGAAACTGGGGACAAAGGGACGAACTGGGGGACACAGACATGAACTGGGGACATGAGGATCAAACGGGACACACACATGAACTGGGGACAAAGGGACAAACTGGGGGACAAGGACACAAACTGGGGACACGAGGACACAAACTGGGGACACAGACAGGAGCTGGGGGTGCCAGGGGACGCTGGGGACAGCGAGGAGGTGGCCTCACCACTTCATGAGGAACATGAGGTCCCCGCACGAGTCGGTGGCCCCGATGATCTTCTCGGGCTCCAGCCCCCGCTCGAAGCCGCGGGCGATGTCGTTGCTCTGGGGTTTGGGGGAAAAAGGGACGGTTTTGGGGAAATGGGAGGGTTTGGGAAAATGGGATTGGTTTGGGAAAATGGGATTGGCCATTCCGGGAGTCCAGGCTCCCGTCCCCCCATCCCCATCCCCACCCCATGTCTCTGTCCCCTCCCTGTGTCCCTGTCCCCATCCCTGTGTCCTCCTCCCCGTGTTCCCATCCCCTCCCCGTGTTCCCATCCTCAGATGTCCCCTCTCACCTCCCATGTCCCTATCCCCATGTCCTTGTCCCCATCCCTGTGTCCCCTCCCAGCATCCCTGTCCCCTCCCAGTATCTCCATCCCCATCCTCATGTCCCCATCCCCCTGTCCCCCTGTCCCCTCCCAGTGTCCCCATTGTCCCCATGTTCCCCCTCCCAGTGTCCCCCTGTCCCCATTCCCCTGTCCCCATCCCATCTCCATGTCCCCCTCCCAGTGTCCCCGGTGTCCCCATGTCCCCCTCACCTCCCATTGTCCCTGTCCCAGGTGTCCCCTCCCAGTGTCCCCCTGACCTCCCTGTGTCCCTGTTCCCATTCCCATGTCCCCATCCCTGTGTCCCCATGTCCCAGGTGTCCCCTGTCACCTCCCAGTGTCCCTGTCCCCATGTCCCCCTCCCATCTCCATGTCCCCATCCCCATGTCCCCATCCCATTGTCCCCAGGTCCCCATGTCCCTCCTGGTGTCCCCCTGTCCCCCCCCTGTGTCCCCTCACCTCCCGTGTCCCTGTCCTCCCATCCCTATGTCCCGTCCCAGTGTCCCCTGTCCCCCTTGTCCCGTCCCCTCCCTGTGTCCCCCCTGTTCCCTCCCAGTGTCCCTGTCCCCAGTGTCCCTGTCCCCATCTCTGTCCATCCGTTCCCCTGTCCCGTGTCCCCTCCCTGTGTCCCCCTGTCCCCTCACCTCCCTGTGTCCCGTGTCCCCATCCCCAGGTGTCCCCATTCCCCTGTCCCCATCCCATCCCCATGTCCCCATCCCCCTGTCCCCGTGTCCCCTCTGTTCCCGTGTCCCCTCCCCCTGGTCCCCTGTCCCATCCCGTGTCCCGTCCTGTCCTCCCATCCCCTGTCCCCATGTCCCCTCCTGTGTCCCCCTGTCCCCCTCACCTCCTGTGTCCTCCCCATTCCCATCCCAGTGTCCCCATGTCCCCGTGTCCCCTCCCTGTGTCCCCCTGTCCCCAGTGTCCCCGGTGTTCCCTCTCACCTCCCATTGTCCCTGTCCCAGGTGTCCCCCTGTCCCCATGTCCCCCTCACCTCCCTGTGTCCCGTGTCCCCACCCCCAGGTGTCCCATTCCATGTCCCCATCCCATCCCAGTGTCCCCTCCCTGTCCCCCTGTCCCCTGTCCCATCCCAGGTGTCCCCATTCCCCTGTCCCATCCCATCCCCATGTCCCCATCCCCAGGTGTCCCCATGTCCCCTCCCTGTGTCCCCCTGTCCCCGTGTCCCCTCCCAGTGTCCCCCTGTCCCCTCACCTCCCTCTTCTTCTTGGCCCTGCCGTCCTCTCCGGGCAGTCCCTTGCGCTTGGCGCCCTCGGGGCGCTCGCGGGGCCGCGTCCCCTCGCTGTCCCTCACGTCCCTCATGTCCCTCATCCTGCGGTCCTTGCGCAGGAACTGCGAGATCAGCTCGGGGCAGTCCAGGTTCTTCTCGGGCTCCCACGTGTTGTGCTCCCTGCGGGGACAGGGACAGGGTCAGGGGACACCCAGGGGACACTGATGGGACATCCAGGGACACCCTCATGTGCTGTGCTCCCTGCGGGACACAGGGGGACAGGGGACATGGTCAGGGGACAGGAGACACGGTCAGGGGACACCAGGGACACCTGGGGACACTGATGGGACATCCAGGGACTCCCTCATGTGCTGTGCTCCCTGCGGGACACACGGGGACAGGGGACACGGTCAGGGGACACCAGGGACAGCCAGGGGACACGGTCAGGGGACAGGGGACATGGTCAGGGGACACCTGGGGACACTGATGGGACACCCAGGGACACCCTCATGTGCTGTGCTCCCTGCAGGGACAGGGACACGGTCAGGGGACAGCCAGGGGACATCTGGGGACACTGATAGGACACCCAGGGACACCCTCATGTGCTGTGCTCCCTGCGGGACACATGAGGACACGGTCAGGGGACACCCAAGGGACACCTGGGGACACCCCCACGTGTTGTGCTCCCTTGGGGACATGGTCAGACACAGGGGACATGGTCGGGGACACTCAGAGGCGCCCAGAGGACATCCAGGGACACCCAGGGGCATGGCCAGGAACACCCAGGGGACATCCAGAGACACCCAGGGACAGCCAGGGGACACCTGGGGACACTCAGAGACACCCAGGGACACCCAGGGACAGCCAGGGGTATGGTCAGGAACACCCAGGGGACATCCAGGGACACCCAGGGACAGGTAGGAACATGGTCAGGGGACACACAGGGACATCCAGGGCCAGCCAGGGGTATGGTCAGGAACACCCAGGGGACATCCAGGGACACCCAGGGACAGCTAGGAACATGGTCAGGGGACACCCAGGGTGCTGTGCCCCCTCCCCGCGCTGTCCCCAGGCTGTCCCCGCTGTCACTCACTCGGAGAAGCCCTTCCACTTGAGCAGGTACTCGGCCTGGCCCCTCACCACGCGCCGGTCCAGAACCTTCTCCACCACATACTCCTCCTCCTCCCCCGAGGACGAGCTGTCGGCTGCCCGCCGGCTCCTCCTGCCCATAGCGCAGCCACCGCTCTGGGGACAATGACAGGGACAGGAGTGTCACCATGGGTCACACAGTGTCACCATGGTCACAGCAATGTCACCCTGGCACTGCCCGCCGGCTCCTCCTGCCCATAGCGCAGCCACCGCTCTGGGGACAGGGACAGGAGTGTCACACAATGTCACCATGGGTCACACAGTGTCACCATGGGACATGGCACTGCCCGCTGGCTCCTCCTGCCCAAAGCGCAGCCACCGCTCTGGGGAAGGGACAACGACAGGGACAGGAGTGTCACCATGGGTCACACAGTGTCACCATGGGTCACACAGTGTCACCCTGGGTCACACAATGTCACCCTGGCACTGCCCGCCGGCTCCTCCTGCCCATAGCGCAGCCACCGCTCTGGGGACAACGACAGGGACAGGAGTGTCACCATGGGTCACACAGTGTCACCATGGGTCACACAATGTCACCATGGCACAGCAATGTCACCCTGGCACTGCCCGCCGGCTCCTCCTGCCCATAGCGCAGCCACCGCTCTGGGGAAGGGACAATGACAGGGACAGGAGTGTCACCATGGGTCACACAGTGTCACCATGGGTCACAGAATGTCACCATGGGTCACACAGTGTCACCATGGGTCACACAATGTCACCATGGGGCTGCTCCTGCCCACAGCCCAGCACTGGGGACACGGCGTTGTCACCACTGGGGACAGGGGACAGCTCAGGGGGGGATTTGGGCTCATCTCAGCACCCCCAAAGGGACATTTGGGGCTCCTGGAGACCCTTAAAGGGGACAATGGGGTGACCTAGGGATCCCTGAGAGGGATTTGGGGACACCTGGGGACCCCCAAAAGGGATTTGAGGTCATTTTGGGATCCCTGAGAGGGATTTGGGATCATTCTGGAATCCTCAAGGAGGGATTTGGGGACACCATGGGATCCCAAAAAGGGATCTGGGGACACCAGGGGATCCCCAAAAGGGATTTAGGATCATTTGGGGATCCCAAAAAGGGATTTGGGATCATCTTGGGACCCCCAAGAGGGATCAGGTGTCATTTTGGGACCCCTCAAGAAGAGATTTGGGGTAATTTTGGGATGCCCAAGGGGGGAGCACAGTAGGGGCCGATTCCTAAAAACCAGCAGGAATTTAGGCACAAAGAAACACGGTTTGGGCTAAAAAAAAAAACCTAAAAAAAACCCCAGAAAATTTAAGCAGAGCAAAACAAAATTTGGAAGAAATCCCCTAAAACTGAGGGGGAATTTGGGAGCGCCCAAATGGAATTTGGGCTAAACTCCTTAAAGACGAGGACGATTAAAAAAAAGTCGATTTAAGAAAACCCCAGCTGGGGATTTTTCCCTCCCTCCAGGCAGGATTTGAGCGGATTTCGTTCTCCCAACCGCAGCCCCGTGAGGGACGCGGGGAATTCCTCGCTCCGGGCTGGAATTTCCTGCCGGATCCCCGGCTGGGATTCGGGCGGGAACCGGGAGGTTCTGGGGCGGATTCCTGAGGGAAAAGGCGCCGGTTTGGGTGGGAAAAGGCGAATTTCGGAAGGGAAAATCCGCGGCGGAGCCCCCGGGGCGCCGCTCCCGGATCCCGCGCCCGGGAATCCTGAGGGAACAAAGGGAGCGCGCCGCGCTGAGGCCAAAAGCGCCGCTCCAGGGCTGAAATCCGCAGCTCTGAGGGAAAAGCCGCCGGTGTGAGGCGGGAAGCGGCGGTCTGAGGGGGGACGCGGCGGTTTGAGGGCAGAGCCCACAATTTTGGGGTAAAAAGCCGCAAATTCGGGTTCAAAGCGCCGCTGAGGGGCCCGGTGCGCGGGCCTGGGGGCGGGGCGAGGAGCGCGCCGCGGAACGCGATTGGTCAGAGCAGCCGCGCGCCCGCGCGGTGATTGGCTGAGCGCCCCGCCGCTCGCCACAACCCCGTGGCGCCACTATTGGGCGGTGGAACCGTCACTCCAAGCGCCGCCCCACCTTCGCTGCGCCGCTATTGGTCAGACCGCCTGACAATCCACGCGCCGCCCCGCCTCCCGCTTGTAGCGATTAAATACCGCGCCCGTCACTCCGCGCGTGGCCCTGCCTCCCGCCAGCATCCATTGGCCACCGCGCCTGTCCATCACACCGGCGGACCCGCCCCCACGCTGCCGCCCATTCATCCGCCGCCCGCCGCCGGCGCTACCTGCGCGGGGAGCGGCTCCGGCGCGGGCCCGTCCGCCGCGGTTCGGCCGCCGCTTCGAGCTGCCGCCGCTCCGCGCTCCGCCCGCCAAAACCGCCCGCAGCGCGCAGGCGCCGCCGGCCGCGCTCCGCGCATGCGTCCGCCCGCCTTTCCCCCCTCCCCAGAGCCCACCGCGATTGGCGCATGCGCTGCTCCGGGCGCACCTTGGGGCCGGCGGGCGGGCGGCCCCTTCTCGCCGCCGCCGGGAGTCGCCGCCGCCGCCCCGCTCTGCGCCCGCCGCGCCGCTCTCGCCGAGCTGCGCTGGGCCCGCCGGCGGCCCGCGCTGAGCGACGGCCGCGCCCGCCAATGGGGACCGTCCCCCCGCGCGCCTAGCCAATGAACGCCTGTCTGGGGGCGGGCCCTCCGCCTCTCCAACCAATCCGCGGCGCGCCGGGGAGTCTCCGGGCCGGAGCGGGAAAAGCCGCGCGGGGCGTGGCGACAGCAATTCCCCCCAATCACCGCGGCGCGGGGGCGGGACGTTTCTTGGATCAACCAATCAGCGGCGGCACTGTGGGCGGAGCTCGTTCAGCCACCCAATGGGGCGGCGTCGCCTCGAGGCGTCAGCCAATGGGAGGCGGCGCGGGGGCCGTGAGGGCGGCGGGGGCGGCGGGGTGAGGCGGCGGCGCTCGCGTCGCTCGGCCCCTTTCCGTGTCGGCCCTCGCAGAGGGAGCATCGCGCGCTGCCGCCACCGCCCGGCCCGCCCCGCCCCGCGCCGCCGCCATGGCCAAGGCCGAGGTCAGCGCCCGCGCCGCGGTCCCGCTCGCCCATCCGCGCGCGGTGGTTTTTTATCAATCCCGGCCGTCCGTGTCCCCCCCCCCCCACCCTCAGCGCGCCGCCCCCGCCGCCGCCGCCGCCTGGCGGGCCGCGGGAGCTCAGTGCGCCTGCGCAACGCGAGGACCCCCCCCCCTCCCCCCACCCGCGCAGGCGCCATTGGTGGGGGGGGTCACACACAGGGCTCCCCCTCCCCCCCCTCATGATCCATTTTGGGGGGGTCCCACAGAGCCCCCCCCATCCCCTCCCCCTCCCTCAGGCTCCATTTTGGGGGGGGTCCCACAGAGCTGATTTTGGGGGGGGAATCACACAGAGGCCCCATCTCCTCCTCCCCTCTCCGGCTCCATTTTTTGGGGGGGGGGGTCCCACAGACCCTCCCCTCATCCTCTTCCCCCGCTTGAGGCGCATGCGCGACCCCCCCTCTACCCACCGCCCCCCCCCCCCCCCCCGCGCGCGCTCCCGCGGCCACGTGCGCGTCCTTTGTGTCACCCGGGGTGGGGGGGACACGCAAATATGGGGAGGGGGACACGCGGGGGGTCTTGGAAATAACGGGTGGGGAGGGGGGATTTTGGGGTGGGGGGTGTGAAATTTGGGGTGGGAGGGTTTAAAATTAAAGCGGGGGGAGTGGGGGAGTTCAAATTTAGGGTTGGGGGTCAAAGGTGGGGGATGGAAGGGTCAAAAATAGGGGCTGGGGGCGCTGAGGGGAGTGGGAGGCCCCAAAAATGGGGGCTGGGGGAGAGGTTTGGGGGTCTGGGATGTGGAAAATTTGGGTTGGGGGGGTTGAAATGTGGGGTATGGGGGCTTGGGAGGGTTAACAAGAAGGGTTGGGGGCTTTGTGGGGTTTGGGAGTTCGAATTTAGGGTTGGGGGGCTCGAAATTAGGGGATGGAGGAGTTGGGGGGGGGACTGGTAGGCCCCAAAAATGGGGGGTGGGGAGAGATTTGGGGGTTTGGGATGGGGAGAAATTTGGGTTGGGGGGTGCTGGTCCCCCCCCAGGTGGGAACTGGGGATGCTCAAGGTTCAGGTGGCCCCAAAATTTGGGATGGGGGAGATTGGGGGGGGGGTCCCTGTGGGGCAGGGATGGGGTCCAGGGGGGGCTCAGGGGCCTGGGGTGGGGGGGGGGAGGGTTTATTGGGGGGGGGTTTGGGGTGTCAGGGGATGGGGGGGGTGGGGGAGGGTTCCAGGAGGGTTTTTTTGGGGTCCCAGGAGGGATTTGGGATGTCAGCCCTTCATGAGATGGGTAAGGGGGTTTTGGGGGTCCCCTGACCCCCATTGAGCTGGGTGAGGGGGATTTTGGGGTTCCCTGACCCCATTGAGCTGTGTAGGGGATTTTGGGGTTCCCCCTGACCCACATTTCGGAGGGGGTATTGGGTTCCCCCTGACCCCCCATGAGCAGTGGTGGGGGGATTTTGGGGTTCCCCACCCCATGACCTTCAGGGGGTTATTGGGTTCCCTAACCTCCCCACTTGTCAGTGGATTTTGGGGGGTTTCTTTTGTGGGTGGGTTCCCCTGACCTGGGGTTTGGGTCCGCTGTGGGGTTTTGGGGTTCCCCTGACCCCCATGAGCTGGGTGAGGGGGATTTTGGGGTTCCCCCACCCCTGACCCCATTTCGGGGGGTATTGAGGTTCTCCTGACCCCCTCCTGCCACTTTCAGGGGATTTTGGGGGGTTTTGGGGTTCCTGCGACCCCTTTGCAGGTTTTTTGGGGTTCCCCTGATCCCTGTGGGGTTTTTGGGGTTCCCCTGATCCCTTTGGGGTTTTTGGGGTCCCCCTGACGTCGCCGTGTCCCCGCAGTCCCCGAAGGAGCCGGAGCAGCTCCGCAAGCTCTTCATCGGGGGCCTGAGCTTCGAGACCACGGACGAGAGCCTGCGCAGCCACTTCGAGCAGTGGGGCACGCTGACCGACTGCGTGGTGAGGGCACCCCCAAAACGGGGGCTGGGACCCCCCTAAAATGGGGCTGGGGTACCCAAAAATGGGCTTGGGATCCACTTCGAGCAGTGGGGCACGCTGACCGACTGCGTGGTGAGGGACCCCCCAAAAATGGGGCTGGGACCCCCCTAAAATTGGGCTGGGGTACCCAAAAATGGGATGGGATCACTGAAATGGGCTGGGATCCCCTTCGAGCAGTGGGGCACGCTGACCGACTGCGTGGTGAGGGCACCCCCAAAACGGGCTGGGGTACCCAGAAATGGGGCTGGGACCCCTGAAAACGGGGCTGGGACCACTGAAAATGGGCTGGGATTCCCTTCAAGCAGTGGGGCACGCTGACCGACTGCGTGGTGAGGGCACCCCCAAAACGGGGCTGGGGTACCCAGAAATGGGACTGGGGTACCCAAAAATGGGGCTGGGGTACCCAGAAATGGGGCTGGGATCTGTGAAATGGGGCTGGGGTCACTGAAAGGGGCTGGGATCTCCTTCAAGCAGTGGGACACGCTGACTGACTGCGTGGTGAGGGCACCCCCAAAACAGGCTGGGGTACCCAAAAATGGGGCTGGGACCCCAAAAAATGGGGCTGGGGTACCCAAAAATGGGGCTGGGGTACCCAAAAATGGGCTTGGGATCCCCAAAAACAGGCTTAGGATCCTGAGATCCCTGAAACCAGCCCTGACACCCCTGAAATGGGCTTGGGATCCCTGAGAGCAGGACTGGGATGACTGAAAATGGGGTTGGGGTCCCCAGGATCGTGTCCTCTGTGTCCCTGTGTCTGTCCCTGTGTTTGTGTGTCCGTCCCTGATGTGTCCCTGTGTCTGTCCCCATGTCCCTGTGTACCCCATGTCCCTGTGTCTGTCCGTGTGTCTGTCCCCATGTCCCAGATGTGTCCCTGTGTCTGTCCCCATGTCCCTCTGTCCCTGATGTGTCCCTGAGGTGTCCCCGCTGTCCCCAGGTGATGCAGGACCCCAACACAAAGCGCTCGCGGGGCTTCGGGTTCATGGCATTCCTGTGCCTGTCCCCGTGTCCCTGTGTCTGTCCCCGTGTCCCTGAGGTGTCCCTGTGTCTGTCCCTGTCCCCAGGTGATGCGGGACCCCAACACAAAGCGCTCGCGGGGCTTCGGGTTCATGGCATTCCTGTGTCTGTCCCCGTGTCCCTGTGTCTGTCCCCGTGTCCCTGTGTCTGTCCCCATGTCCCTGTGTCCCTGAGGTGTCCCTGTGTCTGTCCCTGTCCCCAGGTGATGCGGGACCCCAACACAAAGCGCTCGCGGGGCTTCGGCTTCGTCACCTACTCGTCGGTGGAGGAGGTCGATGCTGCCATGAACGCGCGGCCACACAAGGTGGACGGCAGGGTGGTGGAGCCCAAACGGGCCGTGTCCAGAGAGGTGAGGGACACTGGGGACACTGGGGACACTGGGGACACTGAGGGGACATGGCAGGGTGGTGGAGCCCAAACGGGCCGTGTCCAGAGAGGTGAGGGACACTGGGGACATTGGGGACACTGGGGATATGGCAGGGTGGTGGAGCCCAAATGGGCTGTGTCCAGAGCAGTGAGGGGACAATGGGGACAGGAGTGGCGGTGGCTGTGCTGGGTCCTCATGGCAGCGACACTGGGGACAGGGATGGTGGCAGTGGCCATGCCTGGTGCTCCACGTGGTGGCCCTGGGGACAGTGACAGGGACATTGTCCATACCTGCTCTGGGTGGTGGCCCTGGGAACAGGGATGGTGGCAGTGGCCGTTGTTGCTGGGTGGTGGCCCTGGGGACAGTGACAGGGACATTGTCCATACCTGCTCTGGGTGGTGGCCCTGGGGACAGGGATGGTGGCAGTGGCCGTTGTTGCTGGGTGGTGGCCCTGGGGACAGTGACAGGGACATTGTCCATACCTGCTCTGGGTGGTGGCCCTGGGGACAGGGATGGTGGCAGTGACTGTGCCTGCTGGGTGGTGGCCCTGGGGACAGTGACAGGGACATTCTCCATGCCTGCTGCTCCAGGTGGTGGCCCTGGGGACAGTGACAGTGGCTGTGCCTGCTGCTCATAGCAGTGTCCTTGGGAATAGGGACATTGTCCATGCCTGTTCTGGGTGGTTGGTGGCCCTGGGGACAGGGATGGTGGCAGTGGCCGTTGTTGCTGGGTGCTGGCCCTGGGGACAGTGACAGTGGCTGTGCCTGCTGCTCATAGCAGTGGCCTTGGGAATAGGGACATTGTCCATGCCTGTTCTGGGTGGTTGGTGGCCCTGGGGACAGGGATGGTGGCAGTGCAGTGGCCAGCAGCAGTTCTTGCTGGGTGGTGGCCCTGGGGACAGGGATGGTGACAGTGACTGTGCCTGCTGGGTGGTGGCCCTGGGGACAGGGATGGTGGCAGTGGCCGTTCTTGCTGGGTGGTGGCCCTGGGGACAGTGACAGGGACATTGTCCATGCCTGCTCTGGGTGGTGGCCCTGGGGACAGGGATGGTGGCAGTGGCCATTCTTGCTGGGTGGTGGCCCTGGGGACAGGTATGGTGGCAGTGACTGTGCCTGCTGGGTGCTGGCCCTGGGGACAGGGATGGTGGCAGTGGCCATTTTTGCTGGGTGCTGGCCCTGGGGACAGTGACAGGGACATTGTCCATACCTGCTCTGGGTGGTGGCCCTGGGGACAGGGATGGTGGCAGTGGCCATGCCTGGTGCTCATAGCAGTGGCCCTGGGGACAGTGACAGGGACATTGTCCATGCATGGTGCTCCAGGTGGTGGCCCTGGGGACAGGGACATTGTCCATACCTGCTCTGGGTGGTGGCCCTGAGAACAGGGATGGTGGCAGTGGCCGTTGTTGCTGGGTGGTGGCCCTGGGGACAGGTATGGTGGCAGTAGCCATTCTTGCTGGGTGGTGGCCCTGGGGACAGGGACAGGGACATTGTCCATACCTGCTCTGGGTGGTGGCCCTGGGGACAGTGACAGTGACTGTGCCTGGTGCTCATAGCAGTGTCCCTGGGGACAGGGACATTGTCCACACCTGCTCTGGGTGGTGGCCCTGGGGACAGGTATGGTGGCAGTGACTGTGCCTGCTGGGTGCTGGCCCTGGGGACAGTGACAGTGACCGCGGCCGCTGTCCCCGTGTGTCCCCGCGTGCCCAGGACTCGCAGCGGCCCGGCGCGCACCTGACGGTGAAGAAGATCTTCGTGGGCGGCATCAAGGAGGACACGGAGGAGCATCACCTGCGCGAGTACTTCGGGCAGTACGGCAAGATCGAGGTCATCGAGATCATGACCGACCGCGGCAGCGGCAAAAAGCGCGGCTTCGCCTTCGTCACCTTCGACGACCACGACTCCGTGGACAAAATCGTCAGTGAGTGACAGCGGGGACGCCTGGGGACAGCCTGGGGACACTGGGGACAGTGTGGGGACATTGGGGACAGTGTGGGGACATTGGGGACACCTGGGGACACTGGGGACGGCCTGGTTGGGGACACAGGGGACAGCCTGGGGACACTGGGGACACCTGGGGGACACTGGGACAGTATGGGGACAGCCTGGGGACAGCCTGGGGACATTGGGGACACCTGGGGGACACCTGGGGACAGCCTGGGGACATTGTGGACAGTATGGGGACAGCCTGGGGACACTGGGGACAGTGTGGGGACATTGGAGACAGCCTGGGGACGTTGTGGACAGTGTGGGGACCTTGGGACAGTGTGGGGACAGCCCAGGGACAGCCTGGGGACATTGGGGACAGCCTGGGGGACATTGTGGACAGCGTGGGGACACTGGGGACAGCCTGGGGACATTGCGGACAGTCCGCAATGGGGACACCGGGGACAGCCTGGCTGGGGACACCAGGGACACCTGGGACAGCCTGGGGACATTGCGGACAGCGTGGGGACACCGGGGACAGCCTGGGGACATCTGGGGACAGTGTGGGGACATTGTGGACAGTGTGGGGACAGCCTGGGGGACACCTGGGGACAGCCTGGGGGACATTGCGGACAGCGTGGGGACACCGGGGACAGCCTGGCTGGGGACAGTGTGGGGACACCACAGGGAGACACCTGGGGACGCCTCAGGGGACAAACTGGGGACACCTGGGGCTCAGGACAGCCTGGCTGGGAGCAGCCTGGGGAGACATCTGGGGACACTGGGGACAATTGAGGGACAACCTGGGGACACTGGGGACACGTGGGGCTGGGGACAGCCTGGTTGGGGACAGACTGGGGACAAGCCAGTGATACTGGATGGGACAGCCTGGCTGGGGACAGGCTGGGGACAGGCTGGGGACACTGTGGGGAGGTGACAGCCTGGCTGAGGACAATGCGGAGACGCTGGGGTGGGTGACAGCCTGGCTGGGGACAGCTTGGGGACGGTTTGGGGCAGTGGCAACCAGCTGGGGACACTGTGGGGCAGTGCCACCCCGGCCGGGTCAGTGCCACCCTGGCCGGGTCGGTGCCACCCTGGCCGGGTCAGTGCCACCCTGGCCGGGTCAGTGCCACCCTGTCTGGGTCAGTGCCACCCTGTCTGGGTCGGTGCCACCCTGGCTGGGTCAGGGCCACCCTGGCTGGGTCAGTGCCACCCTGTCTGGGTCAGTGCCACCCTGGCTGGGTCGGTGCCACCCTGGCCGGGTCGGTGCCACCCTGGCCGGGTCGGTGCCACCCTGGCCGGGTCGGTGCCACCCTGGCCGGGTCAGTGCCACCCTGGCTGGCTCGGTGCCACCGTGGCCGGGTCAGTGTCACCCTGGCTGGGTCGGTGCCACCCTGTCTGGGTCAGTGCCACCCTGGCTGGGTCGGTGCCACCCTGGCCGGGTCGGTGCCACCCTGGCCGGGTCGGTGCCACCCTGGCCGGGTCGGTGCCACCCTGGCCGGGTCGGTGCCACCCGTGCTGACCCCGCGGTGTCCCCGGTGTCCCCGCAGTCCAGAAGTACCACACGGTGAACGGGCACAACTGCGAGGTGCGCAAGGCTCTGTCCAAGCAGGAGATGGCCAGCGCCTCGGCCGGGCAGCGAGGTGAGCGCCCGGTGCCCCCCGTGCCCCCCATGCCCCCCATGCCCCCCGTGCCCACCCTAAGGCTGTGCCCCCCCCCCCCCAGGCCGCAGCGGTTCCGGAAACTTCGGCGGCGGCGGCCGCGGCGGCTTCGGCGGCGGTGACAACTTCAACCGCGGCGGCAACTTCGGTGGCCGTGGTGAGTGACAGCACGGGGACACGGGGACACGGGGACACGGGGACAGGGATGGGGCACGGGGACAGGGATGGGGCACGGGGACCCGCCGGGCTCCCCCCGGGCTCCGGGGCCCCAGCCCGGTTTGTTCTTTCCAGGTGGATTTGGCGGCGGCCGCGGCGACGGATTTAATGGATATGGTGCTGACGGTAAGGCCAGGCCGGGCCCGAGTCCTGTGCCAGGCCAGGTCCTGGCTCCAGGGCAGTGCCAGCCTGGGCCTGAGTGCTGTGCCAGGCCAGGTCCTGGCTCCAGGGCAGTGCCAGCCTGGGCCTGAGTGCTGTGCCAGGCCAGGTCCTGGCTCCAGGGCAGTGCCAGCCTGGGCCTGAGTGCTGTGCCAGGTGTGGGTACAGCCCTGGGGCAGTGCCAGCCTGGGCCTGAGTGCTGTGCCAGGCCAGGTTCCAGCCCTGGGGCAGTGCCAGGCTAGGCCTGAGTGCTGTGCCAGGTGTGGGTACAGCCCTGGGGCAGTGCCAGGCTAGGCCTGAGTGCTGTGCCAGGTGTGGGTACAGCCCTGGGGGCACCACCAGGCCATGCCCCAGCCTTGGGGGCAGTACCAGCCCTGGGGCAGTGCCAGGCCGGGCTCAAGCCCTGCACCAGGCCGGGTTCCAGCCCTGGGGGCAGTGCCAGCCTTGGGGCAACCCCAGGATGAGCCCCAGCCCCGTGGCAATGCCAGGCCAGGCCCCAGCCCTGCACCAGGCCAGGCCCCAGGGCAATGCCAGGTCATGCCCCAGCCCCGGGGCAGTGCCAGGCTGGACCCAAGCCCTGCACCAGGCCAGGCCCCAGCCCCGGGGCAATGCCAGGTCATGCCCCAGCCCCGGGGCAGTGCCAGGCCAGGCCCAAGACCTGCACCAGGTTATGCCCCAGCCCCAGGGCAATGCCAGGCCCCAGCCCCAGGGCACCACCAGGCCATGCCCCAGCCTTGGGGGCAGTACCAGCCCTGGGGCAGTGCCAGGCCAAGCTCAAGCCCTGCACCAGGCCAGGTTCCAGCCCTGGGGGCAGTGCCAGCCTTGGGGCAACCCCAGGATGAGCCCCAGCCCCAGGGCAATGCCAGGCTGGACCCAAGCCCTGCACCAGGTCATGCCCCAGCCCCGTGGCAATGCCAGGCCGCAGCCCCAGGGCAATGCCAGGTCATGCCCCAGCCCCGGGGCAGTGCCAGGCTGGACCCAAGCCCTGCACCAGGTCATGCCCCAGCCCCAGGGGCAGTGCCAGGCCAGGCCCAAGACCTGCACCAGGTCATGCCCCAGCCCCAGGGAAATGCCAGGTCATGCCCCAGCCCCAGGGGCAGTGCCAGGCCAGGCCCCAGCCCCGGGGCAGTGCCAGGCCAGGCCCCAGCCCCGCACCAGGCCAGGCCCCAGGGCAATGCCAGGTCATGCCCCAGCCCCGGGGCAGTGCCAGGCCAGGCCCCAGCCCCAGGGCAATGCCAGGCCGGGCCCCAGCCCCAGGGCAATGCCAGGCCATGCCCCAGCCCCGGGGCAGTGCCAGCCTTGGGGCCACCCCAGGATGAGCCCCAGCCCCGGGGCAGTGCCAGGCCAGGCCGAAGCCCTGCACCAGGACACCTGGCCCCAGGGCAATGCCAGGCCATGCCCCAGCCCCGGGGCAATGCCAGGCCAGGCCCCAGCCCCGGGGCAGTGCCAGGTCATGCCCCAGCCCTGCACCAGGCCAGGCCCCAGGGCAGTGCCAGCACTCCCATCCCCACAGCCCCACAGCCCAGCCGTGCCCACCGATGCCCAGCCGTGCCCAGCCTCTCCCCTGTCTCAGCCCCGTCCCGTCCCCAGGGTACGGCGGCGGCGGCGGCCCCGGGTACTCGGGCGGCAGCCGCGGTTACGGCGGCAGCGGCTCCTACGACGGCTACAACAACGGCGGCGGCGGCTTCGGCGGCGGCAGCGGCGGCAGGCGGCCGGCACGGGGCCCTGCGCTGGCCGTGCGCAACGGGCTGGGCGAGGCGGGCACAGGTGGGACAATGGGGACACTGGGGACACTGAGGGGACAATGGGGACACTGAGGGGACAATGGGGACACTGAGGGGACAATGGGGACACTGAGGGGATGGCACGGGGCCCTGCGCTGGCCGTGCGCAACGGGCTGGGCGAGGCGGGCACAGGTGGGACCTGGGGACACCCTGGGGACACTGAGGGGACAATGGGGACACTGAGGGGACAATGGGGACACTGAGGGGACAATGGGGACAGCCTGGGGACAATGGGGACACTGAGGGGACAATGGGGACACCCTGGGGACAATGGGGACATCCACTGGTGCACACTGAGGGGACACCTCCAGGGGACATTGGGGACATCCCTGGGGACATTGGGGACATCCCTGTGGGACATTGGGGACATCCCTGGGGGACACTGGGGACACTGCAGGACACCCCAGGGGACATTGGGGACATCCCTGGGGACATTGGGGACATCCCTGGGGGACACTGAGGGGACGCCCCAGGGACAATGGGGACACTGAGGGGACACCCTGGGGACACTGGGGACACCCTGGGGACACTGAGGGGACACCCCAGGGACAATGGGGACACTGAAGGGACAATGGGGACACTGAGGGGACACCCCGGGGACACTGAGGGGACACCCCAGGGGAGGTGGCCCTGCCCTGCAGCCGGGGTTGGGGGTCAGGAGGGGTCATTGAGGGGTTTGGGAGCTCAGGGAAGCGATCACGGGGATTTGGGATCTCAGGGAATCCAACGGGGAGGATTTGGGATCTCTGGGAACCCATCCTGGAGCTCGGGGGGCTTTGGGATCTCAGGGAAGGATTGGGGGGGTTTGGGATCTCAGGGAACCCATCCTGGAGATCACAGAGGGATTTGGGATCTCAGGGAAGGGGTCCTGGAGGATTTGGGATTTCACGGAAAGGATCCTGGAGCTCAGGGGGCTTTGGGATCTCAGGGAAAGGATCCCAGAGTTCAGGGGGCTTTGGGATCTCAGGGAAGGATCAGGGGGGTTCAGGGAACCCATCCTGGGGAATTTGGGAGGTCTGGGAACCCATCCTGGAGATCACCGGGGGATTTGGGATCTCAGGGAAAGGATCCCAGAGTTCAGGGGGCTTTGGGATCTCAGGGAACCCATCCTGGAGATCACAGAGGGATTTGGGATCTCAGGGAAGGATCAGGGGGTTTGGGATCTCTAGGAACCCATCCTGGAGAATTTGGGATCTCAGGGAACCCATCCTGGAGATCACCAGGGGGATTTGGGATCTCTGGGAAGGGATCCTGGAGAATTTGGGATTTCATGGAAAGGATCCTGGAGATCATCAGGGGCTTTGGGATCCCTGGGAATCCATCCTGGAGATCACAGAGGGGTTTGGATCTCAGGGAACCCATCCTGGAGAATTTGGGAGGTCTGGGAACCCATCTTGGAGATCACAGAGGGATTTGGGAGCTCAGGGAAGCGATCACGGGGATTTGGGATCTTTGGGAATCAAACGTGGAGGATTTGGGATCTCTGGGAACCCATCCTGGAGAATTTGGGAGGTCTGGGAACCCATCCTGGAGCTTGGGGGGCTTTGGGATCTCAGGGAAGGGATCCCAGATTTCAGGGGGCTTTGGGATCTCAGGGATCCCATCCTGGAGCTCGGGGGGCTTTGGGATCTCAGGGGAAGCTCCCTGGCAGGGTTTGGGGCGTTGGGGGTCCCAATCCCCCCCTCCCAAACCCCCCAAACCCCCCAGGGGCGGCTGCTCCGTGTCCCCCCCTGACCCCGATGTCCCCCCCTGACCCCGATGTCCCCCCCGTGTGTGTCCCCCCCCAGGCAGCAATTTCGGGGGCGGGGGCAGCTACAACGACTTCGGCAGCTACAACAACCAGGCCTCGAGCTTCGGGCCCATGAAGGGCGGCAGCTTCGGGGGGCGCAGCTCGGGGCCCTACGGCGGCGGTGAGTCCCCAAAATCCCCCAAAAATCCAAAATATCCTAAATGTACTGGGGTGCAGCTTTGGGGCGCAGCTCGGGGCCCTACGGCGGCGGTGAGTCCCCAAAAACCCCCCAAAAAATCACCTGGGGAACCCCAAAATATCCTAAATGTGCTGGGGCACAGCTTTGGGGTGCAGCTCGGGGCCCTACGGCGGCGGTGAGTACCCCAAAATCCCCCAAAAATCCCACCTTGGGAACCCCAAAATATCCTAAATGTACTGGGGCAGCTTTGGGGGGCAGCTCGGGGCCCTACGGCGGCGGTGAGTACCCCAAAAACCCCCAAAATTCCAAAATACCTTAAATGTGCTGGGGTGCAGCTTTGGGGCGCAGCTCAGGGCCTTACAGCAGTGGTGAGTCCCCAAAATCCCCCAAAAATCACCTGGGGAACCCCAAAAATCCCACCTTGGGAACCCCAAAATATCCTAAATGTACTGGGGTGCAACTTTGGGGTGCAGCTCGGGGCCCTACGGTGGTGGTGAGTCCCCAAAAGCCCCCAAAAATCCCACCTTGGGAACCCCAAAATATCCTAAATGTACTGGGGCAGCTTTGGGGCGCAGCTCAGGACCCTACGGCGGCGGTGAGTACCCCAAAATAACCTGGGGAACCCCAAAAAAATCAATTTAGGATATTTTAGGGGACCCCAAAAACAACCTGGGGAACCCCAAAATATCCTAAATGTACTGGGGCACAGCTTTGGGGCGCAGCTCGGAACTCTATGATGGTGATGAGTCCCCAAAATCCCACCTTGGGAACCCCAAAAAATCAATTTTAAAAACAACCTGGGGAACCCCAAATATCCTAAATGTACTGGGGCAGCTTTGGGGTGCAGCTCAGGGCCTTACAGCAGTGGTGAGTCCCCCAAAAACCATCCAAGGAACCCCAAAAAATCATCTGAGGAACCCCAAAATATCCTAAATGTACTGGGGCAGTTTTGGGGTGCAGCTCGGGGCTCTACGGTGGTGGTGAGTCCCCAAAATCCCACCTTGGGAACCCCAAAAAAATCAATTTAGGATATTTTAGGGGACCCCAAAAACAACCTGGGGAACCCCAAAATATCCTAAATGTACTGGGGCAGTTTTGGGGGGCGCAGCTTGGGGCCCTATGGCAGCAGTGAGTGTCCCAAAATCCCACCTGGGGAACCCCAAAATCACCTGGGGCACCCTTAAAATCACCTGAGGAACCCCAAAATCACCTGGGGAACCCCAAAATTACCTGGGGCACCCTTAAAATCATCTGGGGAGCCCCAAAAATCACCTGGGGAACCCCAAAAATCACCTGGGGCACCCCAAAATCCCCCAGAGGAGCTTAAAATGTATTGGGGTGACCTGAAAATAACCTGTAGGGAGAGCTCAAAATGGGCTGGGAAGACCCCAAAAAAATCCTGTGGGGGTCCCAGATTGTCCTGGCAGGGTCCTGGGTCTCTGGGGGGTCCCCAAATGTTTTTGGGGTGTCCTTGAATCCCCCCTGGATCCACAGGCGGATACGGCAGCTCCAGCGGCGGCGGCAGCTACGGAGGAGGGAGGAGGTTTTAACGGGCAGGTGAGGGGGAAATGGGGGAAAAACGGGGAAAAAATGGGGAAAATGGGTGGGGAAAAATGGGGAAAATGGGTGGGGAAAAAACAGGGAAAAATGGGGAAAATGGGTGGGGAAAATGGGTGGAGAAAAAACAGGAAAAATTGGGAAAATGGGTGGGGAAAAAACAGGGAAAAATGGGGAAAATGGGTGGGGAAAAAACGGAAAATGGGTGGGGAAAAACGGGGGAAATGGGGAAAATGGGTGGGGAAAAACAGGGGAAAATGGGTGGGGAAAAACGGGGAAAATGGGTGGGGAAAAAACAGGGAAAATGGGTGGGGAAAACCAGGGAAAAAGGGGGAAAATGGGGGGAAAAACGGGGAAAGTGGGTGGGGAAAAGGGGGGGAAAAAGGGAAAAATGGGTGGGGAAAAAACAGGGGAAATGGGTGGGGAGAATGGGGGGAAAAAGAGGAGGAAGGAGGTTTTAACGGGCAGGTGAGGGAAAATGGGGAAAAACGGGGGGAAAACCAGGGAAAAATGGGTGGGGAAAATGGGGGGAAAAACGGGGGAAATGGGTGGGGGATAAACGGGAAAATGGGCAGAAAAATAGGGGAAAAAGGGTGGGGGAAAAGGGAAAAGGGTGGGAAAAAAGTCAGGGAAGAGGGTGGGGAAAAAACAGGGGGAAATGGGGGGGAAAAAGGGTGGGAAAGAATCAGGGGAAAATGTGCGGAAAAATATGGGGAAAAACAGGGAAAAAGGGTGGGGAAAGTATGGGAAAATGGGGGGAAAAATACGGGAAAAGGGTGATCGTGATCCTGATCCCAATCCCAGCCCCGTCCGTGTCCGTCTGTCCCAGCCCTGCCCGTGTCCGTCTGTCCCGCAGGAGCCGGAGCTGGGCGGGAGCTGGGGCGGCCCCGGGAGCCAGCGCGGGGCCGGGCCGGGACCCCCCGGGACCCCCTGGGACCCCCATGGGACCCCCAAGGATCCCCCGGGACCCTCCGGGACCCTGCCCGGGGTCCCTCGGGGTCGCTGTGCCGGGGTCCCCCCGGGGTCCCCGCTGTGTCCTGTACCCCCCCCCCCCATCCTTCAATAAATGTCTCTTGGGTTTTTTTTTTAAATTCGTTTTTATTATTATTGTTGGGGACAGGGTGACAGCGGGAATGATGTGGTGGCACCCGGGGGTGTGGGGACCGGGATGTGTCACCCTCAGGATTTGTCACCCCCAGGGTGTGTCACAGCTGAGGGAGGTGGCGCCTCCCGGCCCTGAGGGGACAGCAGGAGGAGGTGACAGGAATGTGACACCGCGGGGCGCAGAGGGTGACACCGATGATGTCCCCAATGTCCCCTCCATGTCCCCAACAGCTGGGAGGGGACATCGCCCATGTCCCTGCCCCCGATGTCCCCTCCATGTCTCAAATCGCCCCCAATTGTCCCTCCGTGTCCCCAATTGTCCCAAATCGCCCCCAAATGTCCCCAATGTCCCCCCATGACCCCGAGTGACCAAAGGGCCGGCGAGGCCCCGCCCACAGAAGGCGTGGCCACGAGAGGGGCGTGACCAACAGCGGAATGATGCTCTCTTCCCGTCACGTGTTCACCGAGCCAGCCAATCATAGTCCGCGCCCGGCAAAGGGGTGATGTCAGCGCTTCCTCGGTCACTATGGTAACTGCGCCGCCCCCTCCGCTTCCGGGAGCGCCATGCCGTGGTGATTGACAGCTGACTCATCCAATCACTGCCCTTCCGCGGAAGCGCGGGAAAGATTGGCCCGCCCACCGCGCGGGAGCGCTCGGCGATTGGCGGGATTCAGGCAATGCCGGACCAATCAGCCTGGAGGGGTGGGGCCTATGAGAGTGATTGGCAGGCGAGCAGCCAATCAGCGGCCGGCGCTCTTCCGGCTCCACGTCGGCAGCGGCGGAGGCAAAATGGAGGCGCTGGTGCTGGTGAGGGCCGGGGGGAACTGGGGGGGACTGGGAGAGAATGGTGGGAACTGGGAGGGACTGGGATGGACTGGGGGGAACTGGGGGGGACTGGGAGAGCATTGGGGGAAACTGGAAGAGACTGGGGGGGACTGGGAGAGAATTGGGGGAACTGGGAGGGATTGGGAGGCGCTGGGGACACTGGGAGGTGACACATTTCTGGGTGCCCAGGTCAGGGTTCTGTCCTGCACTGGGCTGTGGCTCTGGGCAGTCAGGGACATTGGGGACACTGGGGACAATTCTGGTGGCAGTCAGGGACACTGGGGACAGTGTTGGTGACATTGGGGACAGTTCTGGTGACATTTCTGGGTGCCCGGGGCGGGGTTCTGTCCTACACTGGGCTGTGGCTCTGGGCAGTCAGTGCATCACAGAACTTGGTCCTGGGGACCCCCAGCGACACCGGGGGGACAAGGGGGGGACACGGGGGACAGGGGGACACAGTGACAGTGACCCCGGCAGTGACAGTGACCCCGGCAGTGCCTCCCCTGCTGTCCCTGGCACTGGGGACACGGCCGGCGCTGTCCCCAGGCTGGGGCGGTGGCCCTGTCCCTGTCCCTGTCACCGTCCCTGTCCCCGTCCCCAGGAGCCGTCCCTGTACACGGTCAAGGCCATCATCATCCTGGACAACGACGGCGAGCGGCTCTTCGCCAAGGTGAGGGGACACGGAGGGGACAGCTGGGGACAGTGACCCGAGGGAGGGCACAGGGCGGGCGTCCCAGGTGTCAGGGGTGGCGGTGTCCCTGTCCCGTGTCCCCAATGTCCCCATGCCCCTGATCCCCGTGATGTGCTCAATGTTCCCACGCTGTCCCAATGTCCCCCACACTGTCCTCAATGTTTCTGATGCTATCCCCATATCCCCACGCTGTCCCTGTGTCCCCAACGCTGTCCCCAATGTTTCTGATGATGTCCCCGTGTCCCCAACGCTGTCCCCATATCCCCAACGCTGTCCCCAATGTCCCCCACGCTGTCCCCAATGTTTCTGATGCTGTCCCTAATGTCCCCAACGCTGTCCCCGTGTCCCCACGCTGTCCCCAATGTTTCTGATGATGTCCCCAATGTTCCCATGCTGTCCCCAATGTTTCTGATGCTGTCCCCAATGTTTCTGATGATGTCCCCAATGTCCCCACCGCTGTCCCCACCGTGCAGTACTACGATGACACGTACCCCAGCGTGAAGGAGCAGCGCGCCTTCGAGAAAAACATCTTCAGCAAAACGCACCGCAGTGACAGTGAGTGACAGTGGGGACACTGAGGGGACAGTGGGGGACAGGGACACACGGGACATCTTCAGCAAAACGCACCGCAGTGACAGTGAGTGACACTGGGGACACTGAGGGGACATGGGGACACTGAGTGACACAGACACACTGAACATCTTCAGCAAAACGCACCGCAGTGACAGTGAGTGACACTGGGGACACTGAGGGGACAGTGGGGACACTGAGGGGACATGGGGGACATGAGAGGGGACACCTGAGGGGACAGGGACACATGGGACATCTTCAGCAAAACGCAGTGACAGTGAGTGACACACAGGGGACAATGGGGACATGGGGGACATGGACGCACCGCAGTGACAGCGAGTGACAATGAGTGACATAGGGGTGACACAGGTGACAGTGACATTGTCCCCAGGTGAGATCGCGCTGCTGGACGGGCTCACCGTGGTGTACAGGGGTGGCACATGGGGG
>NC_088198.1:2616224-2667450 GCF_028769735.1 Zonotrichia leucophrys gambelii | reverse complement strand
CCCCCCCTTCCCCAAAGGACTGGAGGGGTTTGGGGGTTCCCCATTGCCGGGGGGAAGGACCCCAAAATTGCCCCCAAATCCCCCAAAATTGCTCCCAAATCCCCCCGAATTGCCCCCAAATCCCCCCAAAATTGCTCCCAAATCCCTCCAAAATTGTCCCCAAATCCCTCCAAAATTGTCCCCAATCCCCCAGAATTGCCCCCAAATCCCCCGAAATTGCCCCCAAATCCCCCAGAATTGCCCCAAATCCCCCAAAATTGCACCCAAATCCCGCCAAAATTACCCCCAATTCCCCCCAAAATTGCCCCCAAAATTGCCCCCAAATCCCCCCAAAATTGCCCCCAAATCTCCTCAAAATTGCCCCAAATCCCCCAAAATTGCCCCCAGATCCCCCAAAATTGCTCCCAGATCCCCCCAAAATTGCCCCCAAATCCCCCCAAAATTGCCCCCAAATCCCCCAAAATTGCCCCCAAATCCCCCCAAAATTGCCCCCAAATCCCGCCAAAATTGCCCCCAAATCCCTCCAAAATTGCCCCCAAATCCCCCCGAAATTGCCCCCAAATCCCCCCAGAATTGCCCCCAAATCCCCCAAAATTGTCCCCAAATCCCCCCAGAATTGCCCCCAAATCCCTCCAAAATTGCTCCCAGATCCCCCAGAATGGCCCCCAAATCCCCCCAAATTGCCCCCAAATCCCCCCAGAATTGCCCCAAATCCCGCCAAAATTGCCCCAAATCCACCCAGAATTGCCCAAAAATCCACCCAGAATTGCCCCAAAATCCCCCAAAATCCACCCAGAATTGCCCCAAAATCCCCCCAGAATTGCCCCAAACCCCCCCAGAATTGCCCCCAAATCCCTCCAAAATTGCTCCCAGATCCGCCAAAATTGCCCCCAAATCCCCCCAAAATTGCCCCCAAATCCCCCCAGAATTGCCCCCAAATCCCCCCAAAATTGCCCCCAAATCCCCCAAAATTGCCCAAATCCCCCAGAATTGCCCCCAAATCCCGCCAAAATTGCCCCCAAATCCCCCAAAATTGCCCCCAAATCCCCCCAGAATTGCCCCAAATCCCCCAGAATTGCCCCCAAATCCCTCAAAATTGCCCCCAAATCCCCCAGAATTGCCCCCAGATCCCCCCAAAATCGCCCCCAAATCACCCCAAAATTGCCCCAAATCCCTCCAAAATTGCCCCCAGATCCCCCAGAATTGCCCCCAAATCCCCCCAAAATTACCCCAGATCCCCCAAATTACCCCCAAATCCCGCCAAAATTGCCCCCAGACCCCCCCAAAATTTCCCCCAAATCCGCCAAAATTGCCCCCAAATCCCTCCAAAATTGCCCCCAAATCCCCCCGAAATCGCCCCCAAATCCCGCCCTAGGCCGGGTTGGGGGGGAGGGGCAGCAGGAGGGTCCCGCCCCCTCCCCCCCCGATCGATCCCAGGCAAATCCTGACATTTCCAAATCCCGGGATTCGCTCGCGATCGATGGGAGGGAGGGGAGAGGGGGAGGGGAGGGAGATGGGCTGGGGGGGGGGACCCCCGAAATGAGGATGAACACCCCGAAATGGGGAGGGACCCCCAAAAACGAGTAGGGATCCCCCCCCCCCAAAAGGCTCTGAGCCCCCCCCGGGAGATGAATGTGCCCCCCGTAAAATGGGGCTGGAGGGGCTGGACCCCCCCCCAAATGGAACAGAATCCCCCCAAAATGGGTCTGAGCCCCCTCAAATGTGTCTGGACCCCCCCAGATGAGTCTGGACCCCCCTAAATGTGACAGGACCCCCCCCAGATGTGTCTGAGCCCCCTCAAATGTGTCTGGACCCCCCCAGATGTATTTGAACTCCCCCAATTGTTACAGGACCCCCCAGATGTGTCTGAGCCCCCCTAAATGTGACAGGACCCCCCCCCAGATGTATTTGAACCCCCCCCAATTGTTACAGGACCCCCCCCAGATGTGTCTGAGCCCCCCCCAAATGTGACAGGACCCCCCCCAGATGTGTCTGGAGCCCCTCAAATGTGACAAGACCCTCCTCAAATGTGACAGGACCCCCCCCAGATTGTCTGAGCCCCCCTAAATGTGTCTGGACCCCCCTCAATGTGACAGGAGCCCCCTCAAATGTGTCTGGACCCCCCCAGATGAGTCTGGACCCCCCTAAATGTGATAGGACCCCCCCAGATGAGTCTGGACCCCCCCAGATGTGTCTGAGCCCCCCTAAATGTGTCTGGACCCCCCCTAAATGTGTCTGATCCCCCCTAAATGTGACAGGACCCCCCCAGATGTATTTGAAACCCCCCCAATTGTTACAGGACCCCCCCCAGATGTGTCTGAGCCCCCCTAAATGTGTCTGAGCCCCCCCTAAATGTGACAGGACCCCCCCAGATGTATTTGAACCCCCCCTAAATGTGTCTGGACCCCCCCCTAAATGTGACAGGACCCCCCCCAGATGTGTCTGGACCCCCCCAGATGAGTCTGGACCCCCCTAGATGTGACAGGACCCCCCCCAGATGTGTCTGAGCCCCCCTAAATGTGACAGGACCCCCCAGATGTGTCTGAACCCCCCCAGATGTGTCTGAGCCCCCCCTAAATGTGTCTGGACCCCCCCCTCAATGTGACAGGAGCCCCCAGATGTGTCTGAGCCCCTCCTAAATGTGATAGGACCCCCTAAATGTGTCTGATCCCCCCTAAATGTGACAGGACCCCCCCCAAATGTATTTGAACCCCCCCAATTGTTACAGGACCCCCCTCAAATGTGTCTGGACCCCCCAAATGTGACAGGACCCCCCTAGATGTGACAGGACCCCCTCAAATGTGTCTGGACCCCCCAAATGTGACAGGACCCCCCCTAGATGTGACAGGAGCCCCCTCAAATGTGTCTGGACCCCCCCAAATGTGACAGGACCCCCCCCAGTTGTTACAGGACCCCCCCAGATGTGTCTGAGCCCCCCTAAATGTGATTGATAGGACCCCCCAGATGAGTCTGGACCCCCCCAGATGTGTCTGAGCCCCCCTAAATGTGATTGATAGGACCCCCCCAGATGAGTCTGGATCCCCCCAGATGTGTCTGAGCCCCCCCTAAATGTGTCTGGACCCCCCCCCAAATGTGACAGGACCCCCCCAGATGTGTCTGAGCCCCCCCTAAATGTGACAGGACCCCCCCTAAATGTGTCTGATCCCCCTAAATGTGACAGGACCCCCCCCAAATGTATTTGAACCCCCCCAATTGTTACAGGACCCCCCTCAAATGTGTCTGGACCCCCCAAATGTGACAGGACCCCCCCTAGATGTGACAGGAGCCCCCTCAAATGTGTCTGGACCCCCCCAAATGTGACAGGACCCCCCCAGTTGTTACAGGACCCCCCCAGATGTGTCTGAGCCCCCCTAAATGTGATTGATAGGACCCCCCCAGATGAGTCTGGACCCCCCAGATGTGTCTGAGCCCCCTAAATGTGATTGATAGGACCCCCCCAGATGAGTCTGGATCCCCCAGATGTGTCTGAGCCCACCCTAAATGTGTCTGGACCCCCCCCAGATGTGTCTGAGCCCCCCCTAAATGTGACAGGAGCCCCTCAAATGTGTCTGGACCCCCCAGATGTGTCTGAGCCCCCCTAAATGTGTCTGGACCCCCCCTCAATGTGACAGGACCCCCCCCAGTGCCCAGACCCCCCCTCGGTCGCTGCCATGCCAGGATTGATGTCCCCCCCCCCCCGGCCGGGCCAGCCGAGCGTGCCCGGGGGTCCCGCGGGAGGCGCTGTCAGAGCGGGGGAGGGGAGGGGGAGAGGGAGGGGGGACTGAAGGGGGGGGTGAGTTCGGAAAATGGGGAATTAAATCTAAAAAATGGGGAATTAAATAAAAAAAATGGGGGATTAAATCCGAAAAATGGGGGATTAAAACCTGAAAAAATGGAGGGGTTCGGTCCCAAAAATGGGGGGCTTTGGGTCCCAAAAATGGGGAATGGGACCCCAAATATGGAAGGGTTGGGGACCTAAAAATGGGGAATTAAATCTCAAATAATGGGGGGGGCTGGACCCCAAAAATGGGGAGATTTGGGTCCTAAAAATGGGAATGGGACCCCAAAAAAGGAGGGATTGGGGTCCTAAAATGCGGGGATTTGGGTCCTAAAAATGGGGAATTAAACCTCAAATAATGGGGGGGGGCTGGACCCAAAAATGGAGGGATTTGGGTCCTAAAATGGAGGGGTTGGGGATCTAAAAATGGGGAATTAAATCTCAAATAATGGGGGGGGCTGGACCCCAAAAATGGAGGGATTTGGGTCCCAAAAATGGGGAATGGGACCCCAAATATGGGGGGCTTTGGGTCCCAAAAATGGGGAATGGGACCCCAAAAATGGAGGGATTGGGGTTGTAAAATGGAGGGGTTGGGGATCTAAAAATGGGGAATTAAATCTGAAAAATGGGGAATTAAATCTAAAAAATGGGGAATTAAAACCTGAAAAAATGGAGGGTTCTGTCCCAAAAATGGGGGGGCTTTGGGTCCCAAAAATGGGGAATGGGACCCCAAAAATGGAGGGGTTGGGGATCTAAAAATGGGGAATTAAATCTCAAATAATGGGGGGGGCTGGATCCCAAAAATGGGGAGATTTGGGTCATAAAAATGGGGAATGGGACCCCAAAAATGGAGGGATTTGGGTTGTAAAATGGAGGGGTTGGGGACCTAAAAATGGGGAATTAAATCTCAAATAATGGGGGGGGCTGGATCCCAAAATTGGAGGGATTTGGTTCATAAAAATGGGGAATGGGACCCCAAATATGGAGGGATTGGGGTCCTAAATTGGAGGGGTTGGGGATCTAAAAATGGGGGGTTGGGACTGCAAAACTAGGGAGGTTTAGGACCTAAAAATAGAGGGAGAACTGAACCCCAAAAATGGGGAATGGGAGCCTAAAAATGGAGGGGTTGGGGACCTAAAAATGGGGAATTGGACCTCAAAAAAAGGGGAATTAAACCCTAAAAATTGGAACATTGGGACCCCAATAATGGGGGGCTTAGGGACCTAAAAATGGGGAATTGAGCCTTTGAAAATGGGGAATCGGACCCCAAAAACTGGGGGTTCAGTCCCAAAAATGGGGGGGGGGGGGTGGGGACCTAAAAGTGGGGAATGAGACCCTAAAAATTGAGAGTTTAGGTCCTAAAAATGGGGGGCTTTGGGTCCCAAAAATGAGGAATTGGACCCTAAAAATGGGGACGTTATGGGGGAACTGGGGGACTCATAGAGGAGGGGGTTTGGGGGTTCTTTATGAGGCTGGGGACGAATTCAGGGGGGTCTGACCAGTGCAACCATCCCCATTTCTCCCCGATCCCCCCCCGTTGTTGGGGTGTCCCCAAATGTCGCCGTTCCTGATCGGGGATTCGAACCCGTGACCTGCCGATCTCCGCGCCGCGCGCGGTTTCGGCCGTTCCCGGAGCGCGCTCGGGCGTTTCCGCCGCTCTCGGCAGTTTCCGTCCACGTTCGGCACCCGCCGCTCCACCCATAAAGGGCGTGGTTTCAGAATAAAGCAATATGATTGGTTCACTGCGATGAATGGGCGGGGCTTTTTTTGCAAAACCGCTCTACCATTGGCTGGCGGCTCCCTCGCGCCCCCGCCCCTCCTCTCTCTGAATGGCGGCGGGAGGAGGGCGGGACAAACGAAGCTTTTCCGCGCTCTGATTGGTGAAAATACTGAGGGCGCCGCTCGCTGATTGGCTAGCGGTTGAAATCCGAGCTCTGATTGGCTGCCGCGCTCTGAGGGCTCTGCCGGGCAGCGGCCCCCTCCCGGAACGTCGCGGGTGAGGCGGGGGGGGAGGGGGGGGGGGCGAGGGACCCTCGGGAACCCCCGGGAGCTCTCGGTGAGTTCGAGACCCCCGGGAGCCCCGGAGGGCGCGGGGGCAGCGGGGGGAGCCCGGCCGAGGGGGCGGAGGGGCCTCCGGAGGGGAGGGGATGGGGCAGAACTGCGGGGTCTCGTGAGGGGGAGGGGGGGAGCTGAGAGGCCTGAGGGGATTTGGGGGGGCTGGGGAGGATTTGGGGGGGTCTGAGGGGTCTTTTGAGGGGATTTAGGGGCGCTGAGGGGTTTTGTGAGGGGATTTGGGGGGGTCTGAGGGGTTTTGTGAGGGGATTTAGGGGGTCTGAGGGGTTTTGTGAGGGAATTTGGGGGCGCTGACGGGTTTTGGGGGGTCTGAGAGGTTTTGTGAGGGGATTTAGGGGCGCTTAGGGGTTTGGAGGAGTCTGATGGGTTTTGTGAAGGGATTTGGGGTTTTTGTGATAAGTTGAGCGAGTTCTGGGGGGTCTGAAGGAGTTTTGTGAGAGGATTTGGGGGCGCTGAAGGAATTTATGAGGGGATTTAGGGGCACTGAGGGGATTTATGAGGGGATTTGGGGCGTCTAAAGGAGTTTTGTGAGGGCATTTGGGGAGGGTCTGAGGGGTTTTGTGAGGGGGTTTGGGGGCTCCTGGTGAGGATTTAGGAGGTTCTGAGGGGATTTAGGGGGTCTGAGTTGTTCTGTGAGAGGATTTGCGGGTTTTGTGAGGGGTTGAGGGCGAGTTCAGGAGTTTTGTGAGGGGATTTGGGGGCGCTGAGGAGTTTTATGAGCGGTTTTGAGGGGTTTTGTGAGGGGGAGTTGAGGAGGTTTTGGGGGATCTGAGGAGATTTGGGAGAGCTGAGGGGATTTGGGGAAATTTGAAGAGTTTTGTGAAGGGATTTGGGGGTGTGTGAGGAGTTTTGTGAGGGGATTTGTGGACGCTGAGGGGATTTGTGGGTTCTGAAGGAATTTTGTGAGGGGATTTGGGGATCTGAGGGGTTTTGTGAGGGGATTTGTGGGTTCTGAAGGAGTTTTGTGAGGGGATTCGGGGGCGCTGGAGGATTTTGAGGAGTTTTGTGAGGGGATCTGAAGGGTTTTGTGAGGGAGTGAGGGCCAGTTCGGGAGTTTTGTGAGGGAATTTTGGGGTATCTGAGGGGATTTGTGGGTTCTGAGGGGTTTTGTGAGGGGATTTGTGGGTTCTGAAGGAGTTTTGTGAGGGGATTCGGGGCGCTGGAGGATTTTGAGGAGTTTTGTGAGGGGATTTGGAGGTTTTGTGAGGGGGTGACAGAAAGTTGAGGAGGTTTGGGGGGGTCTGAAGGAGTTTTGTGAGGGGATTTGGAGGCGCTGTGGGGATTTGTGAGGGGATTTGGGGAAATTTGAAGAGTTTTGTGAAGGCATTTGGAGGTGCTGAGAGGATTTGGGGGCGCTGAGGAGTTTTGTGAGGGGATCTGAAGGGTTTTGTGAGGGAGTGAGGGCATTCGGGAGTTTTGTGAGGGATTTGGGGGGATCTGAAGGAATTTGTGAGGGGATTTGGGATCTGAGGGATTTGGAGGTTTGGAAGGAATTTTGTGAGGGGATTTGGGGATCTGAGGAGTTTTGTGAGGGGATTTGGGGGTTTTGTGAGGGGTTGAGGGCCAGTTGAGGAGTTTTCTGAGGGGATTTGGGGGCGCTGAGAGCATTTAGAGGGGTCCTGGTGAGAATTTAGGGGGATCTGAGGGGTTTTGTGAGGGGATTTGTGGACGCTGAGGGGATTTGTGGGTTCTGAAGGAGTTTTGTGAGGGGATTCGGGGGCGCTGGAGGATTTTGAGGAGTTTTGTGAGGGGATTTGGAGGTTTTGTGAGGGAGTGACGGGAAGTTGAGGAGATTTGGGGGGTCTGAAGGAGTTTTGTGAGGGATCTGAAGGGTTTTGTGAGCGAGTGAGGGCCAGTTCGGGAGTTTTGTGAGGGAATTTGGGGTATCTGAGGGATTTGGGGGCGCTGAGGGGATTTGGAGGTTCGGAAGGAATTTTGTGAGGGAATTTGGGGATCTGAGGAGTTTTGTGAGGGAATTTGGGGTTTTTTGAGGAGTGAGGGCCAGTTCGGGAGTTTTGTGAGGGAATTTTGGGTATCTGAGGGATTTGGAGGCGCTGAGGAGTTTTGTGAGGGGATTTGGGGCGCTGAGGGATTTAGGGGTTCTGAAGGAATTTTGTGAGGGGATTTGGGGATCTGAGGGGTTTTGTGAGGGGATTTGGGGATCTGAGGCGTTTTGTGAGGGGATTTCGGAGTTTTGTGAGGGGGACTTGAGGGATTTTTGGGGTATCTGAGGGGATTTGGGGGGATCTGAGGGGATTTGTGAGGGGATTTGGGGGCGCTGAGGGATTTGGAGGTTTGGAAGGAATTTTGTGAGGGGTTTGGGGATCTGAGGGTTTTGTGAGGAGATTTTGGAGTTTTGTGAGGGGACTTGAGGGAATTTGGGTATCTGAGAGGAATTTGGGGCGCTGAGGGATTTAGGGGTTCTGAAGGAATTTTGTGAGGGATTTGGGATCTGAGGAGTTTTCTGAGGGATTTAGGGGATTCTGAGGGGATTTTGGAGTTTTGTGAGGGGGACTTGAGGGATTTTTGGGGTATCTGAGAGGATTTGGGGGTGTCTGAGGAATTTGTGAGGGATTTGGGGATCTGAGGAGTTTTGTGAGGGATTTGGAGGTTTTGTGAGGGGGTGACAGAAAGTTGAGGAGATTTGGGGGGTCTGAAGGAGTTTTGTGAGGGGATTTGGGGGGATCTGAGGGGATTTAGGGGATTCTGAGGGGTTTTGTGAGGGAATTTTGGGGTTCTGAGGGGATTTGGGGGGGCCCTGATGAGGATTTAGGGGGGTCTGAGTTGTTCTGTGCGGGTTTTTTGTGCATTTTAGGATTTTTAAGGGATCTTTGGGGTCTCTGAGAGGTTTTTGGGGCTCTTTTTGTGAGGTCTGAGGCATTTTAGGGGTTTCTGAGGGGTTTTTTGTGAGGTCTGAAGGGATTTTTGAGGTCTCAAAAAAATCCAGAAAATATTCCCCCCAAAAAAAAACCGGGAACATCCTTAATAAAGAAATATCCTAAAAAAACCTCATAAAATATCCAAAAATAAATCAATATCCTAAAAACCCTCAAAAATATCCCAAAAATAAATCAATATCCTAAAAACCTCTGGAATATCTCAAAAAAACCTGAAAATCCCAAAAACCCTGAAAATCCTCAAAAACCCTGGAAATCCTAAAATAAAGAAATATCTAAAAAACCTCAAAAATATCCAATATATAGAAATATCTAAAAAAACTCAAAAATATCCCAAAAATAAATCAATTATCCTAAAAACCCTCTGGAATATCTCAAAAACCCTGAAAATCCCAAAAAAACCCCTGAAAAATCCCCCAAAAACCCCTGGAACATCCCTTAAATAAAGAAATATCCTAAAAAAAACCTCAAAAATATCCCAAAAATAAATCAATATCCTAAAAAAACCTCAAAAATATCCCAAAAATAAATCAATATCCTAAAAAACTCTGGAATATCTTCCGAAAAACCCCTGAAAATCCCAAAAAACCCCTGAAAAATCCCTCAAAAACCCTGGAACATCCCTTAAATAAAGAAATATCCTAAAAAAACCTCAAAAATATCCCAAAAATAAATCAATATCCTAAAAAACCTCAAAAATATCCCAAAAATAAATCAATATCCTAAAAACCCTCTGGAATATCCTCAAAAAAACCCTGAAAATCCCAAAAAACCCCTGAAAAATCCCCCAAAAACCCCTGGAATATCCCTTAAATAAAGATATATCCTAAAAAAACCTCAAAAATATCCCAAAAATAAATAAATATCCTAAAAACCTCAAAATATCCATCAATATAAAAACCCTCTGGAAATCCCAAAAAAACCCTGAAAAATCCCCCAAAAACCCCTGAAATATCCCCAAAAACCCCTGGAATATCCCTAAAATAAAGAAATATCCCTAAAAAACCCTGGAATATCCCCAAAATAAATAATATCCTAAAAAACCCTGGAATATCCTCAAAAAATTGAAAATTAAAATAATGAATAAATCCCAAATCCATGAAAAATAAAAACGGAATATCTAAAATAAAGGAATTATTGAAAAAAATGGGAAAATCCCCAAAATTCTGATAAAGGAAAAAAAAAGGGAATTTTTCCATTAGAAAAATGGGAATAAAAGGGAATTTTGAAGAAGGGAAATTAAATTATAGGGAAATTTTTCATTAGTTAATTGGGGAAATTGATTGAATAAATTCATGGAATTCACCTGGAAAAGGTCAAAAATTCCCTGGGAATTTCAAGCTGGAAAAAAAAAATGGAAAAAGGGGGGGAATGTCTGGGGTTTTATTATTTATATTCCATTTTTTTTGGGAATATTTCTTTATTTTTGGGGTTATTTCAGTGGTTTTTTTTGGATATTAATTTATTTTTTTAATATTTCCAAGGGTTTTTTTTGAGGATATTCCTGAGTTTTTTCCTTCCAAAAATTCCATTTTTTGGGTAAAAAAAAAAAGGAAAAATTCCCCAATTAACAAATCCTAATTAATCCCAGCTCTCTGTTCATTATTCCTGATTTTCCCAGCCTCCCAAATCCCCAATTTTTTGGGAATATTTTGGGTGTTTCCTATCAAAAAATGGAATTTTTTGCCCTTCCAGCTTCATCCCAGGAGGAAATTCCTGCTTAAATCCCTTAATTAATTAATTCTAATTAATCCTAATTAATCCTAATTAACCCTGCATCTCTGCTAATTCATCCTGCCTCCCAAATCCCCCCATTTTTTTGGGAATTTTCCAACATTTTTCCATTAAAAAAAAGGAAAATTCCCAGATTTTTTTTTTCCTGTTCCAGTCTTAATTAATTAATAAATTAATTCTAATTAATCTTGGCTTTTCCTGGTTAAAAACTTTTTGGGAATGTCCCAATTTTCCATTAAAAAATGGATTTTTTTACCTTTTCTTTGTTTCCTTTCTTTGTTTGCTTTTCCAGGGGAATTTTCCTTTGGAATGGGGAAAAAATGGGAGAAAATTGAGGAAAAAAAAGGGAAAAATGTGGAAAATATGGGAGAATAAAATGGGGGAAAATGGGAATAAAAATGGGAATAAAAATGGAAAAAATGAGGGAAAAATTGGGATAAAATTGGGATAAATTTATCCATTAACTTTTAATTCCAGGTTATTTTTAATTCCTTTATTTTAATTCCTTTATTTTAAAATTCCAGGGTTTTTATCCTTTAATTCCAGAGATTTTTAAAATTCTTTTATTTTTAATTCCAACATTTTTTATCTTTTATTTCCAGGATTTTTTACCCTTTAATTCCATTTTTTATCCTTTAATTCCATTTTTTATCCTTCCAATTTTTATCCTTTTAAATCCCATTAATTTCCATTTTCACTCCTTTATTCCCTCCCCCATTTTTTATTCATTTTCCCTCTCCTAAAATTCATTTTTTATTCATTTATTTCTATTTTTTCTTAGGAAATCTCCACAAAAAATCCCAAATTTCTGCTCCAAACTTCTGGAATTGCAGCCAAAGATGTCCAAGAAGCAGCAGCCCAAAGGTAGGAGATAAAAAATCCAAAAAAATTTGGGAATTTCAGCCCAAAAATCCCAAAAATTGGAGAGGGAAGGGAGGAAATGAAGGGAAAAATGGGGGGAAAATGTTGAGGAAAAAAGGGCAAAAAATGGGGAAAATTAAGGGAAAAAAGGAGGAAAAATTGGGATAAAAAAGAGGAAAAATTGGGATAAAATAGGGAAAATTAAAGATAAAAAGGGAAAATGAAGTGGAAAAGTGGGGAAAAGTTGGGAATTTTTGGGGCAAAAATTGGGAAATTTTGGGCAAAAATTGGGAAATTTGGGGGAAAAAATTGGGGATTTTTGGGGAAAAATTGGGAATTTTTGGGGCAAAAATTGGGGATTTTTGGGAGGAAAAAAGGGGGGAAATTGGGATTTTAGGGGAGAAATTGGGGGAAAAAAGGGGGGAAATTGGGAATTTTTTGGGGGGAAAATTGGGAATTTTGGGAAGGGAATTGGAATTTTGGGGTGAATTCTGGGGAAAATTGGAACCTGGGGGGAGAAATTTGGGATTTTAGGGGGAATTGTGGGATTGGGATTTGGGGAATTTGGGATTTCTGGAATTTTGGGGAATTAGGATTGGGATTTCTGGAATTTGGCCCAGCATTCCAGGGATTTCTGGATTTGGGGAATTTGGGATTGGATTTCTGGGAATTTGGGATTTCTGGATTTCGGGATTTGGATTTCTGGGATTTTGGGGAATTTAGGATTGGGATTTCTGAGATTTCGGGGAATTTGGGATTTCTGGGAATTTGGGATTTTGGGGAATTTGGGGAATTTGGGATTGGGATTTGGGGGAATTTGGGATTTCTGGGATTTTGGGGAATTTACGATTGGGATTTTTGGGAATTTGGGATTGGGATTTCTGGGAATTTGGGGAATTTAGGATTGGGATTTCTGGGAATTTAGGATTGGGATTTCTGGGGATCCAGGCCCAGCATTCCCTGGGAATTTGGGGAATTTGGGATTGGGATTTCTGGGATTTTGGGGAATTTAGGGTTGGGAATTTGGGATTGGGATTTCTGGGATTTTGGGGAATTTGGGATTTCTGGGAATTTGGGAATTTGGGGAATTTGGGGAATTTGGGATGGGATTTCTGGGAATTGGGCCAGCATTCCAGGGAATTTGGGCAATTTAGGATTGGGATTTCTGGGATTTTGGGAATTTGGGATTGGGATTTCTGGGAATTGGGCTCAGCATTCCCAGGAATTTGGGATTTGTGGGAATTTGGGGATTAGGACTGTGGGGAATTTGGATTTTCTGGGAATTCAGGCCCAGCATTGCCAGGGATTTCTGGGAATTTGTGATTGGGATTTCTGGGATTTTGGGGAATTTGGGATTTCTGGGAATCCGGGCCCGGCATTCCAGGGATTTCTGGGAATTTGGGATTGGGATTTCTGGGATTTTGGGGAATTTAGGATTGGGATTTTGGGGAATTTAGGATTGGGATTTTGGGGAATTTGGGGAATTTGGGATTTCTGGGATTTTGGGGAATTTGGGATTGGGATTTCTGGGAATTTGGGGAATTTAGGATTGGGATTTTGGGGAATTTGGGATTGGGATTTTGGGGAATTTAGGATTTCTGGGATTTTGGGGATTGGGACTGTGGGAATTTGGGATTTCTGGGAATTCAGGCCCAGCATTGCAGGGATTTTGGGGAATTTGGGATTGGGATTTCTGGGATTTTGGGGAATTTGGGATTTCTGGGAATTGGGCCCAGCATTCCCAGGGAATTTGGGATTGGGATTTCTGGGAATTTAGGATTGGGATTTTGGGTTTTGGGAATTTGGGATTGGGATTTTGGGAATTTAGGATTTGTGGGAATTTGGGGATTAGGCGTGGGAATTTGGGATTTCTGGGAATTGGGCCCAGCATTCCCAGGGAATTTGGGATTGGGATTTCTGGGATTTTGGGGAATTTGGGAGTAGGATTTTGGAGAATTTAGGATTGGGATTTCTGGGAATTTGGGATTGGGATTTCTGGGAATTTGGGATTGGGATTTCTGGGAATTTAGGATTGGGATTTTGGGGAATTTGGGATTTGGGGAATTTGGGATTTCTGGGATTTGGGGAATTTGGGATTTCTGGGATTTCTGGGAATTTGGGATTTCTGGGATTTTGGGGAGTTTGGGATTTCTGGGATTTCTGGGAATTTGGGGAGTTTGGGGTTTCTGGGAATTTGGGATTGGGATTTTGGGGAGTTTGGGATTTCTGGGATTTCTGGGATTTCTGGGAATTTGGGATTTCTGGGATTTCTGGGATTTGGGAATTTGGGATTTCTGTGAGTCCCCGTTTCCGTTTCCCGCAGATCCCTCAGGGTTCGTGTTCGATTCTCGCTCCGGGGCCGTGCGGGCTCAGGGCGGCGCCGAGAACATGAGGGAGAAGGTGCCGACATTCCAACAATTCCCAACATTCCCAACATTCCCAACATTCCCAACATTCCAACATTCCCGACATTCCCAACATTCCCAACAATTCCCAAATTCCCAGGCATTTTCCATGGTTTTTCCCTGATTTTCTCCCTGATTTCCCCATGGATTTCCCATCTTTTTTCCCCCCATGGATTCTCCATGTTTTTTATCTGTTTTTCCCTGATTTTCCCATGGATTTCTCCCTGAATTTCCCATGGATTTCTCCCTGATTTTCCCCGATTTTCCCATGGATTTCTCCCTGATTTTCCCCGATTTTCCAATGGATTTCTCCCTGATTTTCCCTTGGATTTCTCCCCGATTTTCCCCGATTTTCCCTTGGATTTTCTCCCAATTTTCCCATGGATTTCTCCCTGATTTTCCCATGGATTTCTCCCTGTTTTTCCCTGATTTTCCCATGGATTTTCCCACATTTTCCATGAGTTTTTCCATGAGTTTTTCCCATGGATTTTCCCCTGATTTTCCCCCCATTTTTCCCCAATTTTTCCTGTATTTTCTCCCTGAATTTTCCCATGATTCCCCTGATTTTCCCCATGGATTTTCCATGAGTTTTCCCTCATTTTCCATGTGTTTTCCCATGGATTTATCCCCTGATTTTCCCCCGATTTTTCCTGTATTTTCTCCCTGATTTTCCCCATGGATTTTCCCACATTTTCCATGAGTTTTTTCCACAAGTTTTTCCCACATTTTCCATGTGTTTTTCCCATGGATTTTTCCCTGATTTTCCCCATGGATTTTCCCACATTTCCCATGGATTTTTCCCTGATTTTCCCCCTGTTTTTCCCATGAATTTCCCCATGGATTTTCCCACATTTTCCATGTGTTTTCCCTTGGATTTTTCCCTGATTTTCCCCACATTTTTTCCCTGATTTTTCCCGTAATTTCTCTCTGAATTTCTCCATGGATTTTCTCTCATTTTCCATGTGTTTTCCCATGGATTTTTCCCTGATTTTCCCCCCGTTTTTTCCCCGATTTTTCCCGTATTTTCTCCCTGATTTTCCCCATGGATTTTCCCACATTTTCCATGAGTTTTTCCCATGGATTTTTCCCTGATTTTCCCTCTGTTTTTTCCCTGATTTTTCCCGTATTTTCTCCCTGAATTTCCCCATGATTTCCCCACGATTTCCCAGATTTTCCCCATGGATTTTCCCACAGATTTTTCCCTGATTTCCCCACATTTCCCATGAGTTTTTCCCACATTTCCCATGGATTTTTCCCTGATTTTCCCCCCGATTTTCCCCGTATTTTCTCCCTGAATTTCTCCATGATTTCCCTACATTTTCCATGTGTTTTCCATGAGTTTTTCCCACATTTTCCATGAGTTTTTCCCATGGATTTTCCCTAATTTTCCATGTGTTTTCCCATGGATTTTTCCCACATTTCCCATGGATTTTTCCCTGATTTTCCCCCCGTTTTTTCCCCGATTTTTTCCATATTTTCTCCCTGAATTTCCCTGATTTTCCCCATGGATTTTCCATGAGTGTTCCCATGAGTTTTTCCTCATTTTCCATGTGTTTTTCCATGTGTTTTCCCATGGATTTTTCCCACATTTCTCATGGATTTTCCCCTGTTTTTCCCCCATTTATCCCCAGATTTCCCCCCTGATTTTTCCCGTATTTTCTCCCTGAATTTCCCCACGATTCCCCTGATTTTCCCCATGGATTTTCCCACCTTTCCCATGAATTTTTCCATGGATTTTCCCTGTTTTTCCCATTTTCCCAGGTGCAGGCCGTGCGCGCGGTCGTCCCCAACCGCAGCAACACCGAGATCGTGCTGGTGCTGCAGCACTTTGACAACGCCGTGGACAGGGCGGTGCAGGCCTTCATGGAGGGTCAGAATTCCCAAAAAAACCCGGGAATTCCTGAAAATCCGGCAATTCTGGGCTTTGGGGCTGAAATTCAGGGATTTGGGGCCGAAATTCCGGGGTTTTGGGGTGAAATTCTGGGATTTTGGGGGGTTGGAAAAGGGAATTTGAGGGATTTGGGAGGAGATTTTTGGGATAAAACCATTCAGGTCTTCATGGAGGATGGGAAATCTGGGAATTCCCAAAAAATCTGGGAATTCTGAGAAGGAATTTTGGGATTTTGGGGTGAAATTCTGGGATTTTGGGGGGTTGGAAAAGGGAATTTGGGGCTGAATTTAAGAGGGGATTTTGAGGGATTTGGGAGGGGATTTTTGGGATAAAACCATTCAGGTCTTCATGGAGGGTCAGAATTCCCAAAAAATCCTGGAATTCCCAAAAAATCTGGGAATTTTGGGAATGCTCAGAGGGAATTCTGGGATTCTGAGAGGGAATTTTGGGGTTTGGGGGGTTGGAAAAGGGATTTTGGGAGGAATTTGAGAGGGGATTTTGGGGATAAAACCATGGAAATCTTCATGGAGGGTCAGAATTCCCAAAAAAACCCTGGGAATTCCTGAAAATCCGGGAATTCTGGGCTTTGGGGCTGAAATTCCGGGGTTTTGGGGTGAAATTCTGGGATTTTGGGGGGTTGGAAAAGGAATTTTGAGGGGGATTTGAGAGGGGATTTTGAGGGATTTGGGGATAAAACCATGCAAATCTTCATGGAGGGTCAGAATTCCCAAAAAATCCTGGAATTCTGGGAATTCTGAGAAGGAATTTTGGGTTTGAGGGTGAAATTCTGGATTTTGGGGGTTGGAAAAGGAATTTGGGAGGAATTTGAGAAGGGATTTTTGGGATAAAACCATTCAGGTCTTCATGGAGGATGGGAAATCTGGGAATTCCCAAAAAATCTGGGAATTCTGAGAAGGAATTTTGGGGTTTGGGGTGAAATTCTGGGATTTTGGGGTGAAATTCTGGGATTTTGGGAGGAATTTGAGAGGGGATTTTTGGGATAAAACCATGCAGGTCTTCATGGAGGATGGGAAATCTGGGAATTCCCAAAAAATCTGGGAATTCCCAAAAAATCTGGGAATTCCCAAAAAATCTGGGAATTCTGAGAAGGAATTTTGGGATTTTGGGGTGAAATTCTGGGATTTTGGGGGGTTGGAAAAGGGAATTTGGGAGGAATTTGAGAGGGGATTTTGAGGGATTTTGAGGGATTTGGGGATAAAACCATTCAGGTCTTCATGGAGGATGGGAAATCTGGGAATTCCCAAAAAATCTGGGAATTCCCAAAAAATCTGGGAATTCTGAGAGGGAATTTTGGGATTTGGGGCTGAAATTCTGGGATTTTGGGGGTTGGAAAAGGAATTTGGGGGGAATTTAAGAGGAGATTTTGAGGGATTTGGGAGGAGATTTTTGGGATAAAACCATGGAAATCTTCATGGAGGGTCAGAATTCCCAAAAAAACCCGGGAATTCCTGAAAATCCGGGAATTCTGGGCTTTGGGGCTGAAATTCTGGGGTTTGGGGGTGAAATTCTGGGATTTTGGGGGGTTGGAAAAGGGAATTTGGGAGGAATTTAAAAGGAGATTTTGAGGGATTTGGGGATAAAACCATTCAGGTCTTCATGGAGGATGGGAAATCTGGGAATTCCCAAAAAATCCTGGAATTCTGGGAATTCTGAGAAGGAATTTTGGGGTTTGAGGGTGAAATTCAGGGATTTTGGGGTGAAATTCTGGGATTTTGGGAGGAATTTGGGAGGGGATTTTGGGGATAAAACCATGGAAATCTTCATGGAGGGTCAGAATTCCCAAAAAATCTGGGAATTCCTGAAAATCCGGGAATTCTGGGCTTTGGGGCTGAAATTCTGGGATTTTGGGGTGAAATTCTGGGATTTTGGGGGGTTGGAGATGGAATTTGAGAGGGGATTTTGAGGGATTTGGGGATAAAACCATTCAGGTCTTCATGGAGGATGGGAAATCTGGGAATTCCCAAAAAATCTGGGAATTCTGGGAATTCTGAGAGGGAATTTTGGGATTTTGGGGTGAAATTCTGGGATTTTGGGGGGTTGGAAAAGGAATTTTGAGGGGAATTTAAGAGGAGATTTTGAGGGATTTGGGAGGAGATTTTGGGGATAAAACCATGGAAATCTTCATGGAGGGTCAGAATTCCCAAAAAAATCCTGGAATTCCTGAAAATCCTGGAATTCTGAGAGGGAAATCTGGGAATTCTGGGGTTTGGGGTCGAAATTCAGGGATTTTGGGGGGTTGGAAAAGGGAATTTGGGAGGAATTTGAGAGGGGATTTTGGGGATAAAACCATGGAAATCTTCATGGAGGGTCAGAATTCCCAAAAAATCCTGGAATTCCCAAAAAATCCTGGAATTCTGAGGCTTGGGAAGGGAATTTTTGGGAATTTTTGGGAATTTTTCTCCTCCCTCATTCCCAAATTTTTCCCATTTTTTTCCCAGGCAATGCCAGTGAGGTGCTGAAGGAATGGACGGTGACTGGGAAGAAAAAGGTAAATCCCAAAAAATTCCCAAAAAATTCCCAAAAAATTCCAAAAAATTCCCAAAAAATTCCCAAAAAATTCACAAAAAATTCCCAAAAAATTCCCCAAAAAATTCCCAAAAAATCCCAAAAATTCCCAAAAAATTCCCAAAAATTCCAAAAAAAATCCCCAAAAAATTCACAAAAAATCCCAAAAAAATTCCCAAAAATTCCCCAAAAAATTCCCAAAAAATCCCAAAAATTCCCAAAAAATCCCCAAAAAATTCCCAAAAATCCCCCAAAAATTTTTAATAAATCCCCAATTTCTTCCCCCATTTTTTCACTATTTTTTTCTGATTAAAATATGGATTTTCTCCCATTTAAATTATGGATTTTCTCCATGTTATCCCCAATTTTTTACCCATTTTTTTCCAATTAAAAACTAATTTTTATCCCAATTTTTATCCCAATTTTTCCCATTTTTTCACGATTTTTTCCACACTTTTTTCCTGATTAAAATACGGATTTTCCCCCCATATTTCCCCAATTAAAATCCAAATTTTCTCCAGGTTTTCCCCAATTTTTCATCCATTTTTTCCAATTAAAACCTGAATTTTCCCCCAATTTTTCCCAATTTTTTTCCATTTTTCCCCAAATTTTTCCCAATTTTTTCCCAGAACAAGAAGAAAAAGCCCAAAGCCAAAGCCCAGCCCGGCCCTGCAGCCCCCGGGCCGGAGGAAAAGTTGGAAAAGTTGGAAAATTGGGAAAAATTGGGAATTTCCATCAATGGTTTCCATGGCAACCGCTCCCCATCCCTGGAGTCGCTCCCCGAGCCCGGGGCAGGTCAGGAAATTCGGGAATTTTGGGGAAAAATTTGGGAATTTTGGGGGAAAATTTGGGGGGAATTTTGGGATTATTTGGGGGAAATCTGGGAGGGAAATTGAGGAATTTTAGGGGGAATTTGGGGGGAAATTTGGGAATTTTGGGGAGAAAATCTCGGAATTTTGGGGGTAAAATTTGGGATTATTTGGGGGAAATCTGGGAGGGAAATTGAGGAATTTTAGGGGGAACTTGGGGAGGAAATTTGGGAATTTTGGGGAAAATTTGGGGGGAAATTGGGGAATTTTGGGGGGAACTTTGGGATTATTTTGGGGAAAAATTTGGGATTATTTGGGGGAAATCTGGGAAATTGGGGGGATTTTTTGGGGAATTCAGGGGGGAATTTTGGGGGGAAATTTGGGGGGAATTTGGGAATTTTAGGGAGAATTTTGGGGAGAAAATCTCAGAATTTTGGGGGTAAAATTTGGGATTATTTGGGGGAAATCTGGGAGGGAAATTGAGGAATTTTAGGGGGAATTTTGGGAGGAAATTTGGGAATTTTAGGGAGAATTTTGGGGGGAAATTTGGGAATTTTAGGGGGAATTTTGGGGAGAAAATCTCGGAATTTTGGGGGGAAAATTTGGGATTATTTGGGGGAAAATTTGGGATTATTTGGGGGAAATCTGGGAGGGAAATTGAGGAATTTTAGGAGGAATTTGGGGAGGAAATTTGGGAATTTTGGGGGAAATTTGGGGGGGAAATTTGGGAATTTTAGGGAGAATTTTGGGGGGAACTTTGGGATTATTTTGGGGGGAAAATCTCGGAATTTTGGAGGGGAAACCTGGGAATTTTGGGGGGAAAATTTGGGATTATTTGGGGAGAAATTTGGGAATTTTAGGGAGAATTTTGGGGAATTCAGGGGAAAAATTTGGGAATTTTGGGGACATTTAGGGGGAAATTTGGGGGAAATCTGGGAGGGAAATTGAGGAATTTTAGGGGGAATTTGGGGAGGAAATTTGGGAATTTGGGGGAAAATTTGGAATTCTTGGGGAAAATTTGGGAATTTCAGGGACGTTTAGGGGGAAATTGGGAATTTTGGGTGGGATTTGGGGGAAAAATTGGGATTTTAGGGGGAATTTGTGGGGTAATTTTGCAGGGATATTTGGGAATTCTGGGGGAAATTTTGGGAATTTTGGGGACATTTCGGGGAAATTTAGGGGGAAATTTGGGAATTTTAGGGCGATTTTGGGGAATTTTAGGGGGAATTTTGGGGAATTTTAGGGGGAACTTTGGGATTATTTTGGGGAGAAAATCTCAGAATTTTGGAGGGGAAACCTGGGAAAATTGGGGGAAAATTTGGATTATTTGGGGGAAATCTGAGAAATTGGGGGATTTTTTGGGGAATTCTGGGGAAAAATTTGGGGGAATTTGGGATTATTTGGGGAAATCTGGGAGAGAAATTGAGGAATTTTAGGAGGAATTTGGGGAGGAAATTTGGGAATTTTGGGGAAAATTTGGGGGGAAATTTGGGAATTTTAGGGAGAATTTTGGGAAGAAAATCTTGGAATTTTGGAGGGGAAACCTGGGAATTTTGGGGGGAAAATTTGGGATTATTTGGGGGAAATCTGGGAGGGAAATTGAGGAATTTTAGGGGGAATTTGGGGAGGAAATTTGGGAATTTTAGGGGGAATTTTGGGGCGAATTTTGGGGGAATTATGGGATTATTTTGGGGAGAAAATCTCGGAATTTTGGAGGGAAAATTGGGGGAAAGTTTGGGATTATTTGGGGAAATCTGAGAAATTGGGGGGATTTTTTGGGGAATTCAGGGGGAAAATTTGGGGGGAAATTTGGGATTATTTGGGGGAAATCTGGGAGGGAAATTGAGGAATTTTAGGGGAAACTTGGGGAGGAAATTTGGGAATTTTAGGGGGAATTTTGGGATTATTTTGGGGAGAAAATCTCGGAATTTTGGAGGGGAAACCTGGGAATTTTTTGGGGGAAAATTTGGGATTATTTGGGAGAAATTTGGGAATTTTAGGGAGAATTTTGGGGAATTTTGGGGACATTTAGGGGGAAATTTGGGAACATTTAGGGGAAACTTGGGGAGGAAATTTGGGAATTTTGGGGGAAAATTTGGGGGGAAATTGGGGAATTTTAGGGAGAATTTTGGGGAATTTTAGGGGGAATTTTGGGATTATTTTGGGGAGAAAATCTCGGAATTTTGGGGGGAAAATTTGGGATTATTTGGGGAGAAATTTGGGATTATTTGGGGAGAAATTTGGGAATTTTAGGGAGAATTTTGGGGAATTCAGGGGAAAAATTTGGGAATTTTGGGGACATTTAGGGGGAAATTTGGGGGGAAATTTGGGAATTTTGGGTAAAATTTGGGGGGAATTTTGGGGAATTTTAGGGGGAATTTTGGGATTATTTTGGGGAGAAAATCTCGGAATTTTGGAGGGGAAACCTGGGAATTTTGGGGGGAAAATTGGGGAATTTTTTTGGGAATTTTGGGTGGAAATTTGGGATTATTTGGGTGAAAATTTGGAAATTTGGGAGGGAAAATTCAGGGATTTTGGGGCAAGAATTTGGAGGGGAAAATCTGGGATTTTGGGGTTGGGATTTTGGGGAAAAATTGGGAATTTTGCGAGGGAAATTTGGGATTTTGATGGAATTTTGCCTTTCCAGCCCTGGGCAATGGAATCCCAAATTTTCCTGCCCCGACCCCGACCCGGAGCAGCCCCGGATCCCCCGGGGGGAGGAAACTGGGTGAGAAAATGGGGAAAAATGGGAAAAATGATTGGGAAAAATTGGGGTAAAGTGAGGAAAAAATCAGGAAATAAGTTGGGAAAAAATTGGGAAAAAATTGGGAAAAATGGGGGAAAAAATCGGGAAAAAATTGGGAAAAATCAGGAATAAGTTGGGAAAAAATAATGAAAAAAATTTGAAAAAATCAGGGAAAAGTCAGAAAAATTTGGAAAAATAATTGGGAAAAATTGGGGTAAAGTGAGGAAAAAATCAGGAATAAGTTGGGAAAAAATAATGAAAAATTGGGAAAAATCAGGGAAAAGTCAGAAATATTTGGGAAAAAATGGGGGAAAAATCGGAAAAAATTGGGGAAAATAATTGGGAAAAATTGGGGTAAAGTGAGGAAAAAATCATGAAAAAATTGGGAAAAAATTGGGAAAAATCAGGGAAAAGTCAGAAAAATTGGGGAAAATAATTGGGAAAATAATTGGGAAAAATTGGGGTAAAGTGAGGAAAAAATCAGGAAATAAGTTGTGAAAAATGGGGAAAAAATTGGGAAAAATCAGGGAAAAATAGGGAAAAATCAGGGAAAAGTCAGAAAAATGGGGAAAATAATTGGGAAAAATTGGGGTAAAGTGAGGAAAAAATCAGGAATAAGTTGCGAAAAATGGGGAAAAAATTGGGAAAAATGGGAAAATAATTGGGGAAAATCATTGGGAAAAATTGGGGTAAAGTGAGGAATAAATCAAGAATAAGTTGGGAAAAAATCATGAAAAAATTGGGAAAAATCAGGGAAAAATGGGGGAAAAATCAGGAAAAAATTGGGAAAAATTGGGAAAAAATTTGGAAAAATCAGGGAAAAATGGGCAAAAAATTGGGGAAAACTGGGGAAAAATGGGAAAAATCAGGGAAAAGTCAGAAAAATGGGGAAAATAATTGGGAAAAATTCAGGAAAAAATTGGGAAAAAATCAGGAAAAAATTGGGAAAAAATCAGGAAAAAATTGGGAAAAATCCTAGAAAAATGGTGGAAAAAATCCGTAAAAAATCAGGGACAGCCCTGGGACCCCCGGGAAGGTTTCCCAATCCCATTTTTCCCATTTTTCCCATTATTTTTCCCATTATTTTCCCCGCAGGGCCCAGCCTGGAGCGCTCCCTGAAGGATCTGCAGCGCTGCTCCGTGGCCCTGGCGCGGTTCCGGGCCCTGCTCAGGGACGAGGTGGAAAATTCCCTGCGCAGGGTGAAGGGGGCGTTCGGGGAGATCCAGAGCTGGTCAGGAAATCTGGGAATTCTGGGGAAAAATGGGAAAAATCCGTGAAAAAATGGGAAAAATCCGTGAAAAAATGGGAATTCTGGGGGGAAAAATGGGAATTCTGGGAGTGAAAATGGGAATTTCGGGGGTTTGGGATGGAGAATTCCCTGCGCAGGGTGAAGGGGGCGTTCGGGGAGATCCAGAGCTGGTCAGGAATTCCCAAATTCTGGGGAAAAATCTGGGAAAAAATGGGAATTCTAGGGGAAAAATGGGAATTTTGGGGGTTTGGAATTGAGAATTCCCTGGGCAGGGTGAAGGGGGCGTTCGGGGAGATCCAGAGCTGGTCAGGAAATCTGGGAAAAATCTGGGAATTCTGGGGAAAAATCCGGGAAAAAATGGGAAAAATCCGTGAAAAAATGGGAATTCTGGGAAAAAAAATGGGAAAAATCCGTGAAAAAATGGGGATTCTGGGGCGAAAAATGGGGGAAAAATGGGAATTCTGCGGGTTCGGGATGGAGAATTCCCTGTGTTTGGAGAGATCCAGAGCTGGTCAGGAATTCCCAAATTCTGGGGAAAAATCCATGAAAAAATGGGAAAAATCCGTGAAAAAATGGGATTTCTGGGAGTGAAAATGGGGATTTTGGGGGGAAAATTGGGAATTTTGTGGGTTTGGGATGGAGAATTCCCTGCGCAGGGTGAAGGGGGCGTTCGGAGAGATCCAGAGCTGGTCAGGAAAATGGGAATTCTGGGGGAAAATGGGGGGAAAATGGGAAAAATCCGTGAAAAAATGGGAAAAATCCGTGAAAAAATGGGGATTCTGGGAGTGAAAATGGGGATTCTGGGGCGAAAAATGGGGGAAAAATGGGAATTTTGGGGGTTTGGGATGGAGAATTCTCTGTGTTTGGAGAGATCCAGAGCTGGTCAGGAAATCTGGGAAAAATCTGGGAATTCTGGGAAAAAAAATGGGAAAAATCTGAGAAAAAATGGGGATTCTGGGGGGAAAAATGGGAATTTTGGGAGCTTGGAATGGGCTGGAATTGAAGGGAGTGTTCGGGGAGATCCAGAGCTGGTCAGGAAATCTGGGAATTCTGGGGAAAAATCCGTGAAAAAAATGGGAATTCTGGGAAAAAAAATGGGAATTCTGGGAGGAAAAATGGGGGAAAAATGGGAATTTTGGGAGTTCAGGATGGGCTGGAATTGAAGGGAGATCCAGAGCTGGTCAGGGAAAATCCTGGAAAATGGGAATTGTGAAGGAAAAATGGGAAAAATCTGTGAAAAAATGGGAATTCTGGGGGAGAAAAATGGGGGAAAAATGGGAATTCTGGGGGTTTGGGATGGGCTGGGATCGGGAATTTGGGAATTCGGGGAGTCTGGGCATTTTCCCTGGATTTTCCCATTTTCCCCATTTTCCCCCTATTTTTCCCTGTTTTTCCCACTTTTTCCCACTTTTCCCCCATTTTTCCCTGAGTTTTCCCATTTTCCCCCATGTTTCCCTGCTTTTTCCCCCATTTTTCTCTGGTTTTTTTCCCTGTTTTTCCCATTTTTCCCATTTTTTCCCCCCATTTTTCCCTGTTCTTTTCCCTGTTTTTTCCCTGAGTTTTCCCATTTTTTTTCCCCATTTCCCCCGTTTTTCCCTGGTTTATCCCATTTTTCCCAATTGCCCCATTTTTCCCTGTTTTTTCCCTGAGTTTTCCCATTTTTTCCCGAATTTTCCCCATTTTTCCCCAATTGCCCCCCATTTTTCCCTGTTTTTTTCCCTGTTTTCCCATTTTTCCCATTTTTTTCCCCCCATTTTTCCCTGTTCTTTTCCCTGTTTTTCCCTGAGTTTTCCATTTTTCCCATTTCCCCGTTTTCCCCCCCGTTTCCCCGCAGCCTCATGGATCGCGAGGTCGCTCTCTTGGCCGAGATGGACAAAGTCAAGGCAGAAGCAAGTGAGGAGAATTCCCAACATTCCCAATGTTTATTCCCAAATTCCCGATGTTTTATCCCACATTTCCGGGTTTTTATCCCAAATTCCCAATGTTCTATCCCAGATTCCCATTTTTATCCCAAATTCCCATTTTTACCCCAAATTCCCGATGTTCTATCCCCAATTCCCAATGTTTTATCCCAAATTCCTGATGTTTTATCCCAAATTCCTGGGGTTTTTTCCCATATTCCCAATGTTTATTCCCAAATTCCCAATTTTTATCCCAAATTCCCAATATCTTATCTCAAACTTCCCAGTTTTTACCCCAAATTCCCAATGGTTTATCCCAAATTTCCGGGATTTATCCCAAATTCCCAATGTTTTATCCCAAATTCCCAATGTTTTTTCCCAAATTCCCGATGTTTTCCACCAAATTCCCAGTGTTTATTCCCAAATTCCCAATGTTTTATCCCAAAATTCCCATTTTTCATCCATAATTCCCAGTTTTTATCCCATTTTTCCCCATTTATTCCCAGTGGATCTGCTCTCCGTACGGCAGCGCCGGGCTGGGATCCTGCTGTTCTATCCCAAATTCCCGATGTTTTATCCCATTTTTATCCCAGTGGATCTGCTCTCCGTACGGCAGCTCCGGGCTGGGATTCCCGGTGTTTTATCCCAAATTCCCGATATTTTATCCCATTTTTCCCCCAGTGGATCTGCTCTCGGTGCGGCAGCTCCGGGCTGGAATTCCCAATGTTTTATCCCATTTTTTCCCCATTTATTCCCAGTGGATCTGCTCTCGGTGCGGCAGCGCCGGGCTGGGATTCTGCTGTTTTATCCCAAATTCCTGATATTTTATCCCATTTATTCCCAGTGGATCTGCTGTGTTTGCGGCAGCTCCGGGCCGAGTCCCTGCGCGCTCTCACCGAGGCCGCCCCGGCCATGTCGGAGGAGGAGCTGCAGGAGCTGCGGGCGGACATCAAGGTGAGCCAGGAAATCCAGGAAAATCCACAAAAATCCCATAAAAATCCCATAAAAATCCCATAAAAAATCCCATAAAAATCCCATTAAAAATCCCATAAAAATCCCATAAAAATCCCATAAAAATCCCATTAAAAATCCCATAAAAATTCCATAAAAATCCCATTAAAAATCCCATAAAAATTCCATAAAAATCCCACAAAAATCCCGACCCTGATCCCGTGGGAATCCCATAAAAATCCCATAAAAATTCCATAAAAATTCCATAAAAATCCCACAAAAATCCCATTAAAAATTCCATTAAAATTCCATAAAAATCCCATAAAAATTCCATTAAAATTCCGTAAAAATTCCATAAAAATCCTGACCCCGATCCCGTGGGAATCCCATAAAAATCCCATTAAAATCCCATAAAAATCCCATAAAAATCCCATAAAAATCCCACAAAAATCCTGACCCCAATCCCCTGGGAATTCCATAAAAATCCCTTGAGAATTCCTGACCCAGATCCCTTGGGAATTCCATAAAAATCCTGGCCCCAATCCCATGGGAATTCCAGAAAAATCCACAAAAATCCCGACTCCGATCCCGTGGGAATCCCATAAAAATCCCATAAAAATCCCACAAAAATCCTGACCCCCGATCCCGTGGGAATTCCATAAAAATCCCATAAAAATCCATAAAAATCCTGACCCCAATCCCATGGGAATCCCATAAAAATCCATAAAAATCCCATAAAAATCCCACAAAAATCCCATAAAAATCCTGACCCCGATCCCCTGGTAATTCCAGAAAAATCCTGTGGGAATCCCATAAAAATCCCACAAAAATCCTGACCCCGATCCCGTGGGAATTCCACAAAAATCCCATAAAAATTCCATAAAAATCCCATAAAAATCCCATAAAAATTCCATAAAAATCCCACAAAAATCCTGACCCCAATCCCATGGGAATTCCAGAAAAACCCCGTGGGAATTCCCGACCCCAGTCCCAGCCCCAATCCTATAAAAATGCCAACCCTGATCCCGTGGGAATTTCTCACCCCATTCCCATTGGAAATTCCCAATTTTCCCAGCCCCATTCCTACGGAAATTCCAGTGGGAATTCCCAATTTTCCCCGCCCCATTCCCACGGAATTGCCACAGAAATTCCCATTTTTCCCCTGTTTCCAGTGACAATTCCCATTCCCAATAGGAATTCCCACAGAAATTCCCATTGTTCCCCTGCCCCATTCCCAATAGGAATTCCCAATTTTCCCTGCCCCATTCCCAATGAGAATTCCCACAGAAATTCCCAATTTTCCCTGCCCCATTCCCATGGAAATTCCCATTGTTCCCCTGCCCCATTCCCAGTGAGAATTCCCAGTGAGAATTCCCATTGTTTCCCTGCCCCATTCCCACGGAATTCCCACAGAAATTCCCATTTTTTCCTGCCCCATTCCCAATAGGAATTCCCAATTTTCCCTGCCCCATTTCCATGGAAATTCCAGTGAAAATTCCCATTGTTTCCCTGCCCCATTCCCATGGAAATTCCCAATTTTCCCTGCCCCATTCCCATGGAAATTCCAGTGAGAATTCCCATTTTTTCCCTGCCCCATTCCCAGTGAGAATTCCCATTGTTCCCCTGCCCCATTCCCAATAGGAATTCCCAATTTTCCCTGCCCCATTCCCATGGAATTCCCATTGTTTCCCTGCCCCATTCCCAATGAGAATTCCCATTGTTTCCCTGCCCCATTCCCAATGAGAATTCCCATGGAAATTCCCATTTTCCCCATTGTTCCCAGCACTTTGTGAGCGAGCGCAAGTTCGATGAGGAGCTGGGCCGGGCCGGGCGCTTCGGCTGCGACCTCGAGGCCCTGAGGGGCAGCATCGGCGCCTTCGGGCAAGGTGGGTCCAGAATTCCCAAAAAAATGGGAATTCCCAAAAAATCCCATGGGAAAAAAACCAGGAAATCTGCCCTGAGAGTGTCCCCAGCCTTCGGGCAAGGTGGGTCCGGAATTCCCAAAAAAACTGGGAAAATCCCATGGGAAAAACCTGGGAAAATCATCTGAGAATGTCCCCAGCCTTCGGGCAAGGTGGGTCCAGAATTCCCAAAAAAATGGGAATTCCCAAAAAATCCCATGGGAAAAACTGCCCTGGGAATGTCCCCAGCCTTTGGGCAAGGTGGGGCTGGAATTCCCAAAAAATCCCATGGAAAAATCCTGGAAAAACTGCCCTGGGAGTGTCCTCGGCCTTCAGGCAAGGTGGGTCCGGAATTCCCAAAAAAATGGGAATTCCCAAAAAATCCCATGGAAAAAAACCAGGAAATCTGCCCTGGGGAAAGTCCCTGGCCTTTGGGCAAGGTGGGTCTGCAATTCCCAAAAAAATGGGAATTCCCAAAAAATCCCATGGGAAAAAAAACAGGAAAGCCTTTGGTGGGGCTGCAATTCCCAAAAAAACTGGGAAAATCCCATGGGAAAAACCTGGGAAAATCATCTGAGAATGTCCCCAGCCTTCAGGCAAGGTGGGGCTGCAATTCCCATAAAAAACCTGGGAATTCCCAAAAAATCCTATGGGAAAATCCCAGGAAATCTGCCCTGGGAGTGTCCCCAGCCTTTGGGCAAGGTGGGGCTGGAATTCCCAAAAAAAATGGGAAAAAACTGGGAAAAATCCTGGGAAAAACTCATAGGGATCTGCCCTGGGAGTGTCCCCAGCCTTTGGTGGGGCTGCAATTCCCAAAAAAAACCTGGGAATTCCCAAAAAATCCCAGGGGAGAAACTGCCCTGGGAGTGTCCTTGGCCTTCAGGCAAGGTGGGTCCGGAATTCCCAAAAAAATGGGAATTCCCAAAAAATCCCATGGAAAAAAACCAGGAAATCTGCCCTGGGAGTGTCCTTGGCCTTTGGGCAAGGTGGGGCTGCAATTCCAGAAAAATCCCATGGGAAAATCCTGGGAAAATCCCTTGGGAGTTTCTCCTGATCTGACCAGGGTGGGTCTGGGGTCTCCCACTTGGAGCCCGGCCCCGTTCCCAGTGCTCCCAGTGCTCCCAGTGCTCCCAGTGCCATAAATCCCATTCCCAGTGCTCCCAGTGTCCCCATTCCCAGTGCTCCCAGTGCCATTCCCACTGATCCCAGTCCCATTAATCCCATTCCCAGTATTCCCAGTCCCATTCCCAGTATTGACAGTGTTCCCAGTGCCATTCCCAGTGTTCCCATTCCCATTGATCCCAGTGCCGTTCTGTGCTGTTCCATTCCCAGTCCCATTCCCATTCCCAGTGTTCCCAGTGTTCCCATTCCCAGTGTTCCCAGTGCTCCCAGTGCTCCCAGTGCCATTCCCAGTGTTCCCAGTATTCCCAGTCCCATTAATCCCAGTCCCATTCCCAGTATTCCCAGTCCCATTCCCAGTGTTATTCCCAGTATTCCCAGTCTCCCCAGTGTTCCCAGTCCCATTAATCCCAGCCCCACTCCCATTCCCAGTATTCCCAGTATTCCCAGTCCCATTCCCATTCCCACTGCTCCCATTCCCAGTATTCCCAGTGTTCCCAGTGTTCCCAGTCCCATTAATCCCAGTCCCATTCCCAGTGTTCCCAGTGTTCCCAGTCCCAGTCCCATTTCTCCCAGTGCTCCCAGTGTTCCCAGTCCCAGTCCCATTCCATTCCCAGTGTTCCCAGTGTTATTCCCAGTGTTCCCATTCCCAGTGTTCCCAGTCCCATTTCCAATGTTCCCAGTGCCATTCCCAGTATTCCCAGTCCCATTAATCCCAGTCCCATTCCCAGTATTCCCAGTATTCCCAGTATTCCCAGTGTCTCTCTCCGCAGTTTCCCACCCCAGGCCCAGCTATTCCAGCCGCTCCCGCTGCAGCTCCAGCCCCGCGCCCACAGCGGGACCGGCAACAACGGCGGGAACAACAATGGGATCAACAACGGGACCGACAATGGGATCAACAATGGGATCAACAACAGCGGGATTCCCAATGGGATCGGGATCGGCCCCGGGATTCCCAACGGGATTCCCAACGGGATCAACCTTGGGATCGGGATCGGCCCCGGGATCCCCCCAGGGCGGCGCCGCCCCAACGGAGCCACCCCCGAGCCCACAGGTGGGAATGGGGCTGCGGGATTGGGATTGGGATTGGGGTTTGGGATTTGGGATCTGGGATTTGGGATTTGGGATTGGGATTTGGGATCTGGGATTGGGATTTGGGATCTGGGATTTGGGATCTGGGATTTGGGATCTGGGATCTGGGATTTGGGATTTGGGATCTGAGATTTGGGATCTGGGATCTGGGATTTGGGATCTGGGATTTGGGATTTGGGATTGGGATTTGGGATTTGGGATTTGGGGCGGGGTTTGGGATTGGGATTTGGGATTTGGGGTTTGGGATTGGGAGTTTGGGATTTGGGATTTGTGATGGGGATCGGGATTGGGAATATTGGGATCAGAGTTCAGAGCCAGCCCCGAGCCCACAGGTGGGAATGGGACTGCAGGATTTGGGATCTGGGATCAGGATCTGGGATTGGGATGGGGTTTGGGATCTGGATTTGGGATTGGGAGTTCTGGGATCAGGGTGGGATTTGAGATTGGAATCAGGGCAGGATTTGGAATTGGGATTGGGATCAGGACGGGATCTGAGATCTGGGATTTGGGATCAGGATTTGGGATGGGATTTGGGATTGGGATGGGATCAGGATGGGGATGGGATTTGGAACAGGATCAGGATTGGGATTGATGATCAGGATTTGGGATTGGGATCAGCATCAGATTTGGGATGGGGATGGGATTTGGGATCAGGATGGGGTGGCATTTGGGACAGGATCAGGATTGGGACTGAGGATCAGGATTTGGGATCAGGATTATGATTGGGATCAGGGTCAGGATGGGATTTTGGATCTGGGATTTGGGATCAGGATGGGATTGGATCTGGGATTTGGGATTGGGATGGGATTGGATCTGGGATTTGGGATTGGGATGGGATCAGGATGGGGGTGGGATTTGGGACAGGATCAGGATTGGGATCAGGATCAGGATGGGATTTGGGATTGGGAGTTGTGGGATTTGGATCAGGATGGGATTGGGAGGATTGGGATCAGGATTGGGGTCAGGTTCAGGTTCAGGATTGGGAATGTTGGGATCAGGATTGGGATTTCTGGAATGGGAATGTTGGGATCCAGGGCTGGCACCCAGAGGGGTCTGGAGGGGTGGGATCGGGATTGGGGTCAGGATCAGGTCTGGGATCCGGATTGGGATCGGGTTTGGGATTGGGATCGGGATTGGGATCAGGATCAGGATTGGGATCAGGATTGGAGCCACAGGCACTGGGATTTGGGATTTGGGATCCAGGTTCTCCCCCCTGTTCTCTCCCACCCCTCCCAGAATTTGGGAATTCAGGGTTTTTCTGTGGGACTGGGATTTGGGATTTGGGATCATTTCCCAGGGTTTGGGATTTGGGCTCATTTCCAGGATTTGGGATTTGGGATCATTTCCCAGGATTTGGGATAATTTCCAGGGTTTGGGATTTGGGCTCATTCCCAGGATTTGGGATTTGGGATCATTTCCCCTTTTCCCGCAGAGCCGGAACCCCCCGGGAGCAGCCGGAGCCCGCCCGGAGCCCCCCAGGAACCCCAAAAACCCCAAAACCCCCAAAAATCCCAAAAACCCAGAGAACCCCAAAAATCCCAAATCCCCTGAAAACCCCAAAAACCCCAAAAACCCAGAGAACCCCAAAAACCCTGAAAACCCAGAGAATCCCAAAAACCCAGAGAATCCCAAACCCCCAGGGGACCCCAAAAATCCCAAAAATCCCAAATCCCCCGAAAACCCCAAAAGCCCCAAAAATCCCAAATCCCCAGAGAATCCCAAACCCCCAGGGGACCCCAAATCCGCCAAAAACCCCGAAAACCCCAAAAATCCCAAATCCCCCAAAAACCCTGAAAATCCCAAATCCCCCAAAAACCCCGAAAACCCCAAATCCCCCAAAAACCCCAAAAATCCCAAATCCCCCAAAAACCCTGAAAATCCCAAAAATCCCAAATCCCCCAAATCTGCCCGGAGCCGCCCGGGGCCGCGCAGGAGCCGCCCTGAGGGCGCCAATTCCTGAAAACCCCAAAATTCCTGAAAACCCCAAAATTCCTGAAAACCCCAAAATCCGGGATGGGGATTCGGGGTCCCATCCTGGGAACGTTTACAGATCCCACTGTGCCATTCCCCCTTTTTTCCCAATTTTTTCCCAATTTTTTCCCCTTTTTTTCCCAATTTTTTCCCCTTTTTTTCCCAATTTTTCCCCATTTTTTCCCCTTTTTTCCCAATTTTTTCCCCTTTTTTTCCCAATTTTTTCCCCTTTTTTTTCCCTTTTTTTCCCATTTTTCCCCCTTTTTTCCCCAATTTTTCCCAATTTTTTCCCCAATTTTTCCCAATTTTTTCCCATTTTTTCCCCAATTTTTTCCCAATTTTTTCCCAATTTTTTCCCCTTTTTTTCCCTTTTTTCCCCTATTTTTTTCCCAATTTTTTCCCAATTTTTTCCCAATTTTTCCCCAATTTTTTCCCATTTTCCTCCCATTTTTCCCTCCCTTTTTTCAATTTTTCCCCCTCTTCCCCCGTTTTTCCCACTGGGATTTTTGGGGTTTGCTTTTCTCCCAATCCCAAAATTTTCCCCCCCAAAAAATTCCCAAAATTCCAAAATCCCAACCCCGACCTCGCGCTGGCTGCGAATGGGGGAAAATTTGGGATTTTTGGGGAGAAAATTTGGGATTTTGAGGGGAAAAATTTGGGATTTTGGAGGGAAAAATTTGGGATTTTGGGGAAAAAATTTGGGATTTTGGGGGGAAAATTTGGGATTTTGGAGAGGAAATTTGGGATTTTGGGGGGGAAAAATTTGGGATTTTGGAGGGGGAAAAATTTGGGATTTTGGGGTCTCCCAACATCTGGGATGTCCCTCTGGAATTTGGGATTTTCCCTGTAGGATCTGGGGGGGTCCCTGCATTCCTGACACCCCCAAATTTGGGAATTTTCCCTTTGGAATTTGGGATTTCCCTCTCAAAATTTGGGATTTTTCCCTTTGGGATTTCCCTTTGGGATTTGGGATTTTCCCCCTCAAAATTTGGGATTTTTCTCTTTGGGAATTTCAGATTTCCCTCTGGGATTTGGGATTTTTTTGGGATTTTCCTTTGGACTTTGGGATTTCCTTTTGGGATTTTTTGGGATTTCCCTTTGGAATTTGGGATTTTCCCCCCAAAATTTGGGATTTCCCTCTGGAATTTGGGATTTCTCCCTTTGGAATTTGGGATTTTTTTGGGATTTTTCCCTTTGGGATTTGGGATTTTTTTGGGGGATTTTCCTTTGGAATTTGGGATTTCTCCCTTTGGAATTTGGGATTTTTTTGGGATTTCCTTTTGGGATTTTTTGGGATTTCCCTTTGGGATTTTCCCCACAGAATTTGGGAATTTTCCCTCTGGGATTTTTCTTTGGGAATTTGGGATTTTCCCAAAAAAATTTGGGATTTCCCTTTGAGATTTGGGATTTCTCCCTTTGGAATTTGGGATTTTTTTTGGAATTTCCTTTTGGGATTTTTTGGGATTTCCCTTTGGCATTTGTGCTGTCCCCCCTCCCCCCATTAAACTCCACCATTTTTGGGTTTTCTCTGGAATTTATTTCAGGAATTTCCTCCCCACCCTCCCCAATCCCAGCCCCAAATTTTTGGGAATTTTGGGAGATTCCCCAATTCCCCCCTTTTTTTTTTTTTTTCCATTTTTTTCCCAACTTTTGGGGTTTTTTATTTTTTTGTTTTCTCTTTTTTTTGGGGAATTTTTCCCTTCAACAACAAAACTTGAGAACAAATCCAATAAAAACTTTGGAGCTTTAAAATTTGGGAATTTCGGTTTTTGGGAAGGGACCAAAATTTGGGATTTGGGGGGGGGGGGGGAATTTTGGGGCAACTCCGAGGAAATTCAGCCCCAAACTGGGAGCACTGGGAGGGTCCCAGTCCCAAACTGGGAGCACTGGGACAGTTCCAATCCCATACTGGGAGGGTCCCAGTCTCATACTGGTGTTCCTGGTGCCATACTGGTTCCTACTGGTGTCACTGGGACAGTTCCAGTCCCAAACTGTTGTTACTGGGAGAGCACTGGGATGGTCCCAGTCTCATACTGGTGTTACTGGGAGGTCACTGGGAGGGTCCCAGTTCCAAACTGGGAGCACTGGGAGGGTCCCAGTTCCATACTGGTGTTCCTGGTGCCATACTGGTTCTTACTGGTGTCACTGGGAGGGTTCCAGTTCCAAACTGGGAGCACTGGGATGATCCCAGTCTCAAACTGGTGGCACTGGGACAGTTCCAGTCCCAAACTGGGAGGGTACCAGGCCCATACTGGGATGGTCCCAGTCTCATACTGGTGGCACTGGGATGGTCCCAGTTCCAAACTGGGAGCACTGGGAGGGTCCCAGTCCCATACTGGTGTTCCTGGTGCCATACTGGTTCTTACTGGTGTCACTGGGACAGTTCCAGTCCCAAACTGGTGTTACTGGGAGAGCACTGGGAGGATCCCAGTCTCAAACTGGGAGCACTGGGACAGTTCCAGTCCCATACTGGGAGCACTGGGAGGTCACTGGGATGGTCCCAATCCCAAACTGGGAGCACTGGGACAGTTCCAGTCCCAAACTGGGATGATCCAAGTCCCACAGCGGTGTTACTGGGAGGGTCCCTGTCCCATACTGGGAGCACTGGGACAGTCCCAGTCCCATACTGGTGTTACTGGGAGGTCATGGGGACAGTCCCAGTCCCAAACTGGGAGCACTGGGAGGATCCCAGTCCCAAACTGGTCCATACTGGTGTCACTGGGCCACTCCCAGTCCTGCACTGGTGTTACTGGGACCATCCCAGTCCCAAACTGGTGTTACTGGGAGGTCACTGGGATGATCCCAGTCCCAAACTGGTCTGTACTGGTGTCCCTGGTATCACTGGGACCCTCCCAGTCCCGTACTGGTTCATACTGGTGTTACTGGGAGGCTCCCAGTCCCCTCCCAGTCCCAAACTGGGACCATCCCAGTCCCGTACTGGTCTGTACTGGTGTCACTGGGAGGTCACTGGGATGATCCCAGTCCCGTACTGGTCCGTACTGGTCCATACTGGTGTCCCTGGTATCACTGGGACCCTCCCAGTCCCGTACTGGTTCATACTGGTGTTACTGGGACTCTCCCAGTCCCATCCCAGTCCCGTACTGGTCCGTACTGGTCCGTACTGGTCCGCGCTGGTGTCAGGGCTGGCCCAGGCGCGCGGCCTCGCTCCGGATCATCGCGATCAATTCCTGATTGATCAGGAACACGAAGCGCAGGCTGGCGATCTGGGGGGGGAGGGGCGGTCAGACCCCTCCTCAAAATCCCCCCAGGACCCCCAAAACCCCACAGACCCCTCCCCAAAATCCCACAGACCCCCAAAAATCCCCCCCAGGATCCCCAAAATCCCACAGACCCCTCCCCAAAATCCCCCCAAATCCAGGAATCCTCCACAGACCCCTCCCCAAAATCCCACGGACCCCAAAAAACCCAGAGACCCCAAAAACCCCACAGACCCCTCCCCAAAATCCCCCCAAATCCAGGAATCCTCCACAGACCCCTCCCCAAAATCCTGAGACCTCCAAAACCCTTCAGGACCCTCCAAATCCCCCCTGGACCCCCCCAAAATCCCTCCAGGACCCCCAAAATCCTCCTCAGGACACCTCAAAACCTCCCCAGGAGCCTTTGGGAACCCCTCAGGACCCCCCAAAATCCATCCAGGACCCCCAAATTCCTCCCCAGGACTCCTCAAATCCCCCTCAAAACCCCTTCGGAACTCCCCAAAACTCCTCCAGGACCCCCTAAAATGCCTCAAATCTCCCCCAAATCTCCCCCAAACCCCTCCAGGACCCCCCAAACCCCTCCAGGAACCCCTAAAATCCCCCCAAAATCCCTCAGGACTCCTCAAGGACCCCCAAATCCTCCCCAGGACTCCAGAAATCTTCCCCAAACTGCCCCAAAACCCTTCAAAATCCCCCCGAAACCCCCCCAAAACCCCCCAAATCCCCCTAAAAACCCCTTGAGGACCCCCAAATTCCCTCCAGGACCCCCCAAAATCCCTCCAGGACCCCCCAAATTCCCCCCAGAGCACCTCAAAACCTCCCCAGGAGCCTTTGGGGACCCCTCAGGACCCCCCAAATCCTCCTCAAATCCCCCTCAAATTCCCCCCCAGACCCCTTCGGAACTCCCCAAAACTCCTCCAGGACCTCCTAAAATGCCTCAAATCTCCACCAAATCTGCCCCAAATCCCCCAAATCCCCTTCAGGACCTCCCAAAATCCCTCCAGGACCCCCAAAAATCCCTCCAGGACCCCTAAAATCCCCCTAAAACCCCCCAGGACTCCTCAAGGACCCCCCAAATCCTCCGCAGGACTCCAGAAATCTCCCCCAAACTGCCCCAAAACCCCCCAAAATCCCCCCAAAACCCCTCCAGGACCCCCCAAATCCCCCTAAAAAACCCCTTTAGGACCCCAAATCCCCTCCAGGACCCCCCAAATTCCACCTCCACCACGGAGTTGTTGCTGAGTTTCCATTTGCTGCCCCCCAGCACGGGGCGGCCGTCGATGAAGATCCACCCCAAACCCCCCAAACCCTTCTGGGACCCCCCAAATCCCCCCCAAATTCCCCCCAGGACCCCCCAAATCCCCCCAGGACCCCCCAAATCCCCCTCAGGACCCCCCAAAACCCCCCCAGGAACCCCAAAAACCCCTCCAGGACCCCCTAAAACCCCCCAAAACCCCTTCAGGATCCCCCAAATCCTCCCCAGGACCCCAGAAATCTCCCCCAAACTGCCCCAAAACCCTTCAAAATCCCCCAAAACCCCTCCAGGACCCCCCAAATCCCCCTAAAAACCCCTTGAGGACCCCAAAATCCCTCCAGGACCCCCTAAATTCCATCCAGGACCCCCTAAAATCCCCAAGGATTCCTCAAGGATCCCCCAAATCCCTCCAGGACTCCAGAAATCTCCCCCAAACTGCCCCAAAATCCCCCCAAAACCCCCCAAAATCCCCTCAAACCCTCCAGGACCTCCCAAAATTCCTTCAGGACCCCCCAAATTCCCTTCAGGACCCCCTAAAATCCCCCAAGGATTCCTCAAGGACCCCCCAAATCCTCCCCAGGACCCCAGAAATCTCCCCAAACTGCCCCAAAACCCCCCCAAAATTCCCCTCAAACCCCTCCAGGACCCCCTAAAAACCCCTTTAGGACCCCAAAATCCCTCCAGGACCCCAAACCCCTCCAGGACCCCCCAAATCCCCTCCAGGACCCCCCAAATCCCCTTTAGGACCCCCCCAATTCCACCTCCACCACGGAGTTGTTGCTGAGTTTCCATTTGCTGCCCCCCAGCACGGGGCGGCCGTCGATGAAGATCCACCCCAAACCCCCCCAAACCCTTCTGGGACCCCCCAAATTTCCCTCAGGACCCCCCAAATCCATCCAGGAACCCCTAAAATCCCTCCAGGACCCCCTAAATTCCATCCAGGACCCCTAAAATCCCCCAAGGATTCCTCAAGGACCCCCAAATCCTCCCCAGGACCCCAGAAATCTCCCCCAAACTGCCCCAAAATCCCCCCAAAATCCCCCCAAAACCCCTCCAGGACCCCCCAAACCCCCCTAAAAACCCCTTGAGGACCCCAAAATCCCTCCAGGACCCCCCAAATTTCACCTCCACCACGGAGTTGTTGCTGAGTTTCCATTTGCTGCCCCCCAGCACGGGGCGGCCGTCGATGAAGATCGGCCGCCGGCCCTCGTTGGCGATGAAGAATTCGCCGTTGTTCTTCAGCTTGATCACCCCTGGAAAATTCCGGAAAATTTGGGAAAATTCGGGAAAATTCGGGAAAATTTGGGTAAATTCCGCAATTTTGGGGGATTTCTGAGAATTCCCAAAAATTCCAAAGGGTTCCCCACAACCCCTGAGGGGTTTTTGAGGGGGTTAAAAGGTGGGGAAAGGGTTGGTGGAGAAATGGAGGAGATTTGATAGAAATGCCCCAAAAAATGGCCCCAAAAATCCTTCAGGAAATCCCAAAAACCCCAAAATTCCCTGATGGATCCCCCAAATCCCTGGGGGACCCCAAAAAACCTCAAATCCCCCCAAAAAAACCCCAAATCCCCCCCAAATCCACCCCAAGATTCCTCCAAAACCCTCAGCAACTCCCCCCAAAAACCCCATAAAAACCCCAAAAAAACCCCAAAAATCCCCAAAAAACCCCAAAAAAAACCCCAAAAAAACCCCAAAATCCCAGTGAAGATCCCCCAGATTCCATGGAGGACCCCAAAAAACCCCAAATCCCCCCAATAAAATCCCCAAACCCCAAAAAACCCCAAATCCCTCAGCAACTCCCCTCAAAAACCCCATAAAAACCCCCAAAAAACCCCAAAAAAACCCCAAAAAAACCCCAAAAACCCCAAAAACCCCAAAATCCCAGTGAGGACCCCCCAACCCTGGGGGACCCCAAAAAACCCCAAGTCCCCTCCAAGATCACCCCAAGATCCCTCCAAAACCCTCAACAACTCCCCTCAAAAACCCCATAAAAACCTCCAAAAAAACCCCAAAAAAACCCCATAAAAACCCCAAAAAACCCCAAAAAATCCCAAAAAAACCCCCAAAAAACCCCAAAATCCCCTGATGGATCCCCCAAATCCCTGGGGGACCCCAAAAAACCCCAAATCCCCCCCAAAAAACCCCAAATCCCCTCCAAGATCACCCCAAGATCCCTCCAAAACCCTCAGCAACTCCCCCCAAAAACCCCATAAAAACCCCAAAAAAACCCCAAAAAACCCCAAAAAAACCCAAAAAAAACCCCAAAAAACCCCAAAATCCCAATGAGGATCCCCCAAATCCCTGGGAGACCCCAAAAAACCCCAAATGCCCCCCCCAAAAAACCCCAAATCCCCCTCAAGATCCCTCCAAAACCCTCAGCAACTCCCCTAAAAAACGCCATAAAAACCCCAAAAAAAAACCCAAAAAAATCCCCAAGAAATCCCAAAAATAACCCCAAAAAAAGCCCCAAAAAAAGCCCCAAAATCCCAGTGAAGGTCCCCCAAATCCCTGGGGGACCCCAAAAAACCCCAAATGCCCCCCAAAAATCCCAAAAAAGCCCCAAAAAACCCCAAATCCCTCAGCAACTCCCCTCAAAAACCCCAAAAAAACCTCCAAAAAAACCCAAAAAAAACCCCAAAAAACCCCCAAAAAATCCCAAAAAAAACCCCAAAAAACCCCAAAATCCCAGTGAGGACCCCCCAAATCCCTGGGGGACCCCAAAAAACCCCAAATCCCCCCCCAAAAACCCCAAATCCCTCCCCAAGACCCCTCCAAAACCCTCAGCAACTCCCCCCAAAAACCCCAAAAAAACCTCCAAAAAAACCCCCAAAAAACCCCAAAAAACCCCAAAATCCTAGTGAAGATCCCCCAAATCCCTGGGGGACCCCAAAAAACCCCAAATCCCCCCAAAAAAAACCCCAAATCCCCTCCAAGGTCACCCCAAGACCCCTCCAAAACCTTCAGCAACTTTCCCCAAAAACCCCATAAAAACCTCCCAAAAAAACCCCAAAAAACCCCAAAAAACCCCATAAAAACCCCAAAAATCCCTGTGAGGACCCCTAAAATCCCTGGAGGCCCCCAAAAAACCCCAAAAAAACCCCAAAAAAACCCCAAATCCCCCCAAGATCACCCCAAGACCCCTCCATAAACCCTCAACAACACCCCACAAAAACCCCACAAAAACCTCCAAAAAAACCCCAAAAAACCCCCAAAAAACCCCATAAAAACCCCAAAAACTCCACAAATTCCACTTGAAGAGCCCCCCAAAAACCCCAAACCCCATAAAAACCCCAAAAAACCCCAAAAAAACCCCAAAAAACCAAAAAAAACCCCAAAATCCCAGTGAGGATCCCCCAAACCCCTGGGGGACCCCAAAAACCCCAAACCCCCTCCAAGGTCACCCCAAGATCACTCCAAAACCTTCAGCAACTCCCCCCAAAAACCCCATAAAAACCCCAAAAAAACCCCAAAAAAACCCCCAAAAAAATTCAAAAAAAACCCCAAAAAACCTCCAAAAAAACCCAAAAAAACCCCAAAAAAGCCCAAAATCCCAGTGAGGACCCCCCAAACCCCTGGGGGACCCCAAAAAACCCCAAATCCCCCCCAAAAAAACCCAAATCCCCCCCAAGATCACTCCAAAACCTTCAGCAACTCCCCCCAAAAACCCCATAAAAACCTCCAAAAAAAACCCAAAAATCCCAAAAAACCCCCAAAAAAACCCCAAAAAAACCCCAAAAAACCCCAAAATTCCCTGATGGATCCCCCAAATCCCTGGGGGACCCCAAAAAACCCCAAATGCCCCAGAAAGCCCCAAACCCCCTCCAAGATCACCCCAAGACCCCTCCAAAACCCTCAGCAACTCCGCTCAAAAACCCCATAAAAACCCCAAAAAAAACCCCAAAAAAACCCCAAAAAAAACCCCAAAAAACCCCAAAATTCCCTGATGGATCCCCCAAATCCCTGGGGGACCCCAAAAACCCCAAATCCCCCCTAAAATTACCCCAAGACTCCTCCAAAACCTTCAGCAACTCCCCCCAAAAACCCCATAAAAACCCCAAAAAAACCCCCAAAAAAATTCAAAAAAAACCCCAAAAAAACCCCAAAAAACCCCAAAATCCCAGTGAGGACCCCCCAAATCCCTGGGGGACCCCAAAAAACCCAAAATCCCCCCAAAAAAACCCCAAATCCCTCCCCAAGATCCCTCCAAAACCCTCAGCAACTCCCCCCAAAAACCCCCAAAAAAACCCCAAAAAAACCCCAAAAAAACCAAAATCCCAGTGAAGAGCCCCCAAATCCCTGGGGGACCCCAAAAAACCCCAAATGCCCCCCAAAAATCCCAAAAAAGCCCCAAAAAACCCCAAATCCCTCAGCAACTCCCCTCAAAAACCCCATAAAAACCTCCAAAAAAACCCCAAAAAAACCCAAAAAAAACCCCAAAAAACCCCCAAAAAACCCCAAAAAAACCCCAAAATTCCCTGATGGACCCCCCAAATCCCTGGGGGACCCCAAAAAACCCCAAATGCCCCCAAAAGCCCCAAACCCACCCAAAAAACCCCAAACCTCCTCCAAGATCCCTCCAAAACCCTCAGCAACTCCCCCCAAACACCCATAAAAACCCCATAAAAACCCCAAAAAACCCCAAAAAAACCCCAAAAAAACCCCAAAATCCCTGTGAAGATCCCCCAAATCCCTGGGGGACCCCAAAAAAACCCCAAATGCCCCCCAAAAATCCCAAAAAAGCCCCAAAAAAACCCCAAATCCCTCAGCAACTCCCCTCAAAAACCCCATAAAAACCTCCAACAAAACCCCAAAAAATCCCAAAAAGCCCCAAAAACTCCCTAAAATCCCTGTGAGGACCCCCCCAAACCCTGGGGGACCCCAAAAAACCCCAAATCCCCCCCAAAAAACCCCAAAAACCCCCCCAGATCCCTCCAAAACCCTCAGCAACTCCCCTAAAAAACGCCATAAAAACCCCCAAAAAAACCCCAAAAAAACCCCAAAAAAAACCAAAAAAAACCCCAAAAAAACCCAAAATCCCAGTGATGGACCCCCCAAATCCCTGGGGGACCCCAAAAAACCCCAAATCCCCCCAAAAGCCCCAAACCCACCCTGCTTGCGGGAGATTTTCCAGGCCGGGCCCTCCAGCGCCAGGTCCACGTCGATCTGGTTGTCCTTGGTGGCTCTGCCCAGGGTGATCTGCGGGATTTTGGGGGATTTTTTGGGATTTTTGGGGTTTTTTTGGGGTTTTGGGGTTTTTGGGGGGCTCTTCAAGTGGAATTTGTGGAGTTTTTGGGGGTTTTTTGGGGTTTTTTGGGGTTTTTGGGGGGGTTTTATGGGATTTTTGCTGAGGGTTTTGGAGGGGTCTTGGGGTGATCTTGGGGGGGATTTGGGGGTTTTTTGGGGTTTTTGGGTTTTTTGGGGTTTTGGGGTTTTTGGGGGGCTGTTCAAGTGGAATTTGTGAATTTTTGGGTTTTTTGGGGGGTTTTATGGGGTTTTTTGGGGGGTTTTATGGGGTTTTATGGGGTTTTTGTGGGGTGTTGTTGAGGGTTTTGGAGGGATCTTGGGGAAGATTTGGGGTTTTTGGGGTTTTTTTGGGGGTTTTTGAGATTTTTTGGGGTTTTGGGGGGCTCTTCAAGTGGAATTTTGGGGGTTTTTTGGGTTTTTTTGGGGGGTTTTAGGGGGGGTTTTGTGGGGTGTTGTTGAGGGTTTTGGAGGGATCTTGGGGGGGATTTGGGGTTTTTTGGGATTTGGGGATTTTTGGGGTTTTTGGGTTTTTTGGGGTTTTGGGTTTTTGGGGGGCTCTTCAAGTAGAATTTGTGGAGTTTTTGGGGTTTATTGGGGTTTTTTGGGGTTTTTTTGGGGTTTTTTGGGGTTTTTTTGGGGTTTTGGGGTTTCTGGAGGGCTGTTCAAGTGGAATTTGTGGAGTTTTTGGGGTTTTTGGGGTTTTTGGGGGTTTTTTGGGGGTTTTTATGGGATTTTTGCTGAGGGTTTTGGAGGGGTCTTGGGGTGACCTTGGGAGGGATTTGGGGTTTTTTTGGGGTTTTTTTGGGGTTTTTTTAGGGTTTTTTGGGGGCCTCCAGGGGTTTTAGGGGGTCCTCACAGGATTTTTGGGGTTTTTATGGGGTTTTTTGGTGATTTTATGGGGTTTTTTTGCGGGTTTTTATGGGTTTTTGGGGGGGAGTTGCTGAGGGTTTTGGAGGGATCTTGGGGGGGATTTGGGGTTTTTTGGGGTTTTTGGGTTTTTTGGGGTTTTTGGGGGTTTTTTGGGGTTTTGGGGTTTTTGGGGGGCTCTTCAAGTGGAATTTGTGGAGTTTTTGGGGTTTTTGGGGGATTTTTATGGGGTTTTTATGGGTTTTTGGGGGAGTTGCTGAGGGTTTTGGAGGGACCTTGGGGTGATCTTGGGGGGGATTTGGGGTTTTTTTGGGGTTTTTTTGGGGTTTTGGGGCTTTTTTAGGGTTTTAGGGGGTCCTCACAGGGATTTTTGGGGTTTTTTGGGGGTTTTTTTTGGGGTTTTTGGGGGTTTTTATGGGGTTTTTATGGGGTTTTTGGGGGGAGTTGCTGAGGGTTTTGGAGGGATCTTGGGGGGATTTGGGGTTTTTTTGGGGTTTTTTGGGGTTTTTGGGATTTTTTGGGGTTTTGGGGGGCTCTTCAAGTGGAATTTTGGGGGTTTTTTGGGTTTTTTTGGGGGGTTTTAGGGGGGGTTTTGTGGGGTGTTGTTGAGGGTTTTGGAGGATCTTGGGGGAGATTTGGGGTTTTTTGGGGTTTTTTTGGGATTTTTTGGGGTTTTGGGATTTTTGGGGGGCTCTTCAAGTGGAATTTGTGGAGATTTTGGGGTTTTTTGGGGGGGTTTTTAGGGGGTTTTTGTGGGGTTTTGTTGAGGGTTTTGGAGGGTCTTGGGGTGATCTTGGGGGGGATTTGGGGTTTTTTTGGGGTTTTTTTGGGGTTTTTGGGGGTTTTGGGGTTTTTGGGGGGTTCTTCAAGTGGAATTTGTGGAGTTTTTGGGGTTTTTGGGGGTTTTTTTTGGGGGGGTTTTGTGGGGTTTTGTTGAGGATTTATGGAGGGGTCTTGGGGTGATTTGGGTTTTTTTTGGGTTTATTTTTGGGGTTTTGGGGTTCTTTTTGGGGGTCTGGGGAGGTTTTTGGGGTTTTTTGGGGTCCCAGATGAGGTTTTGGGGTATTTTAGGGGCGTTTTGTTGGGTTTTAGGGATATTTCTGGGTATTTTGGGGGATGGTTTTGGAGCGTCTTTGGGCTGGTTTTGGGATGGTTTTGGGGTGTTTATGGGGTATTTTTGGGATGGTTTTGGGGTGTTTTTGGGGTGGTTTTGGGGATGTTTTGGTGGGGGGGGGTTTAGGGTGTTTTTGGGGTATTTTTGGGGTGTTTATGGGGCATTTTTGGGGTGGTTTTGGGGTATTTTGGGGGGGGTTTTGGGGCTGTTTTTGGGGATGTTTTTGGGCGTTTATGGGGTATTTTTGAGGTTGTTCATGGGGTGGTTTTGGGGTATTTTTAGGGTGTTTATGGGCACTTTTCGGGTGTTTTTGGGGATGGTTTTGGGGGTTTTTGGGGTGTTTTTGGGGATGTTTTTGGAGTGTCTTTGGGCTGGTTTTGGGATGGTTTTGGGGTGGTTTTGGGGAAGTTTTGGTGGGAGGGTTTGGGGTGTTTTTGGGGTATTTTTGGGGTGTTTATGGGGCACTTTTTGGGTGTTTTTGGGGATGTTTTTGGGGATATTTTTGGGTATTTTTGGGGATGTTTTTGGAGCGTCTTTGGGGTGGTTTTGGGGCGGTTTTGGGGTGATTTTGGGGTGTTTTTTTGGGGATGTTTTGGGGGTGGTTTTGGGGAAGTTTTGGTGGGAGGGTTTAGGGTATTTTTGGGGAGTTTTGGGATTTTTTGGGGTATTTTTGGGGTATTTTGGGGGTGGTTTTGGGGATGTTTTTGGGGTGGTTATGGGGTATTTTTGGGGTTGTTCATGGGGTAGTTTTGGGGTATTTTTGGGGGGATTTTGGGGTATTTTTGGGGCATTTATGGGGCACTTTTCGGGTGTTTTTTGGGACGTTTTTGGGGTGTTTTTGGGGTATTTTTGGGGTATTTTTGGGGTTGTTTATGGGGTGGTTTTGGGGATGTTTTTGGGGTGGTTTTTGGGGATGTCTTTGAGGTATTTTCAGGGTTTTTGGGGTGTTTTTGGGGGATGTTTTTTGGGTATTTTTGGGGATGTTTTTGGGGATGTTTATGGGGTATTTTTGGGGTGTTTATGGGGCATTTTTTGGGGTAGTTTTGGGGTGGTTTTGGGGGATGTTTTTTGGGTATTTTTGGGGATGTTTTTGGGGATGTTTATGGGGTGGTTTTGGGGTGGTTTTGGGGTGTTTATGGGGCACTTTTTGGGTGTTTTTTGGGACGTTTTTGGGGTGTTTTTGGGGTATTTTGGGGTATTTTGGGGTATTTTCGGGGTCTCACCTCCCGGGAGCGCATCAGGTACCGAACCATCCGGCCCCGCAGCACGGCCAGAGTCTGACTGTCGAAATCCGGGGAGCTCATCCCTGCGACAGACGGACACACGGACAGAGATGGGACAGACGGACAGCCAGGGGACAATGGGGACAGTGATGGGACAGGGGGACAATGGGGACAAATCCGGGGAGCTCATCCCTGGGACAGACGGACAGACGGACAGCGGTGGGACAGACGGACAGACGGACAGCGGTGGGACAGAGGGACAATGCGGGACAGACGGACAGCGGTGGGACAGAGGGACAGCGATGGGACAGACGGACAATGGGGGACAGACGGATAATGCGGGACAGACGGACACACGGACAGGGATGGGACAGACGGACAGAGGGACAGAGATGGGACAGACGGACAGCCAGGGGACAATGGGGACAGTGATGGGACAGACGGACAGAGGGACAGAGATGGGACAGACGGACAATGGGGGACAATGGGGACAAATCCGGGGAACTCCCCCCTGCGACAGACGGACACACGGACAGATGGACAGACGGACAGAGATGGGACAGACGGACAGACGGACAGAGATGGGACAGACGGACAATGGGGGACAGACGGACAGCGGTGGGACAGACGGACAATGGGGGACAATGGGGACAAATCCGGGGAGCTCATCCCTGCGACAGACGGACAGACGGACAGATGGATGGACAGGGAGCTGGACACAGGGACGGACAGACGGACACGGGGACGGACACAAGGACACAGGGACGGACAGACGGACACACAGCCAGACCCAAGGACCAACGGACAGACCCAGGAATGGACAAAAGGACCGAGGGACAGACAGACAGACACACAGATGGACAGACGGACGGACACAAGGACGGACAGCCGGACGCTTGGCCAGACCCGAGGATGAGCGAGGAGGGACCCAGGGATGGACGGACACAAGGACATGCGGACCCAGGGACAGACAGACGGACAGACGGACGGACAGACAGACAGACGGACAGACAGACGGACGGACAGACAGACAGACGGACAGACGGCCGCGCCCACCTGTGATGGAGTCCACCAGCACCTGCCAGCGGTGCAGCTCCTGCTCCAGCTGCCGGATCTCGCGCTTCTGGCGCCGGTCAGCAACGGTCAGCTCTGAGGGACGGACAGACAGACAGACAGGGTCAGCTCTGAGGGACGGACAGACAGACAGACAGACAGACAGACAGGGTCAGCTCTGAGGGACGGACAGACAGACAGACAGACAGACAGGGTCAGCTCTGAGGGACGGACAGACAGACAGGGTCAGCTCTGATGGACGGACAGACAGACAGACAGGGTCAGCTCTGACAGACAGACAGACAGACAGGGTCAGCTCTGAGGGACGGACAGACAGACAGATGGACAGGGTTAGCTCTGACAGACAGACACTGTTAGCTCTGACAGACAGACAGACAGGGTTAGCTCTGACAGACAGACAGACAGACATGGTCAGACCTGCATGGACTGACAGACAGACAGACACTGTTAGCTCTGACAGATGGACAGACAGACAGACAGGGTTAGCTCTGACGGACAGACAGACAGACAGACAGACACAGTCAGCTCTGACAGACACACAGACGGACAGACAGACAGACAGACAGACAGGGTCAGCTCTGACAGACAGACAGACACGGTTAGCTCTGATGGACAGACAGACAGACAGACACGGTCAGCTCTCAGAGACGGACAGACACAGTCAGCTCTGACAGACAGACAGACAGACAGACAGACAGACGGACAGACAGACACGGTCAGCTCTGACAGACAGACAGACACACAGACAGACAGACAGACGGAGGTTCCGCGCTCTCACCGTGCTCCAGGACCTCGTCCCGCACGTCCCTGTGGGAGGGGCAGAGGTGACACCGAGACCCCAAAACCCCCAAAAAAACCCCAAAAAAACCCCAAAAACCCCAAATCCCCCAAAAAAACCCCAGATCCTGACAGACCCCCCCAAACCCCGCCCTGCCCCCCCAAATCCCCCCCAAAAAACCCCAAATCCTGACAGACCCCCCCAAACCCCCCCCTGACCCCCCAAATTCCCCCCAATCAACCCCAAAATCCCCCTCCAATACCCCCCAACCCTTCAAAGCCCCCCCAGATGCCCCAAATTCCCTCCAGACCCCCCAAAATTCCTCCCCAAAATCCCCCCCAGACCCCCCCAAATCCCCCCAGGACCCCCCAAATCCCCCCCAGGACCCCCCAATCCCCCCCAAATCCCCCCAAATCCCCCCAGGACCCCCCCAATCCCCCCCAGCCCCACCTGAGTTTGCCGTCGTCCAGCAGCTCCTCGGCATCGGAGAAATTCAGGACCTGATCCCCCTTGGGCAGGGGCTGCACTGCAGGGCCAGGGGGTCAGACCCCAAAAAACCCCAAAAAACCCCAAAAAACCCCAAACCCCCCTTGGGCAGGGGCTGCACTGCAGGGCCAGGGGGGTCAGACCCCAAAAAACCCCAAAAAAAACCCCAAAAACCCCAAAATCCCCCCAAAAATCCCCCCAAAAAAACCCCCAAAAATCCCAAATCTCCCTTGGGCAGGGGCTGCACTGCAGGGCCGGGGGGTCAGACCCCAAAAAAACCCAAAAAAACCCCAAAAAACCCCAAATTCCACCTGATCCCCCTTGGGCAGGGGCTGCACTGCAGGGCCAGGGGGGTCAGACCCCAAAAAACCCCAAAAAAAACCCAAAAACCCCCCCAAAAATCCCAAATCCCCCTTGGGCAGAGCCTGCATTTCAGGGCCAGGGGGGTCAGACCCCAAAAATCCCAAAAAAACCCCAAAAAAACCCCAAAAAACCCCAAATCCCCCTCAGGCAGGGGCTGCACTGCAGGGCCGGGGGGTCAGACCCCAAAAAACCCCAAAAAAAACCCCAAAAAACCCCAAATTCCACCTGGGACCCCCAAATCTCCCTTGGGCAGCGGCTGCACTGCAGGGCCGGGGGGTCAGAACCCCAAAAAAACCCAAAAAAAAAACCAAAAAAAACCCAAAAAACCCCAAAAAACCCCAAAATATCACCAAAAATCCCAAACCCCCCTTGGGCAGGGCCAGGGGGGTCAGACCCCAAAAAACCCCAAAAATTCCCCCAAAAAACCCCAAACCCCCCCCCCAGAAAACCCCAAAACCCCCCAAAAATCCCAAAACCCCCTTGGGGAGGGGCGGCACTGCAGGGCCAGAGGGTCAGACCCCAAAAAAACCCAAAAATCCCCCCAAAAAAAACCAAAAACTCCCAAAAAATCCCAAACCCCCCTTGGGCAGGGGCTGCACTGCAGGGCCAGGGGGTCAGACCCCAAAAAAACCCCCAAAAAAAACCCAAAAACCCCCAAATCCCCCCAAAAAAACCCAAATTCCACCTGATCCCCCTTGGGCAGGGGCGGCACTGCAGGGCCAGAGGGTCAGACCCCAAAAATCCCAAAAGCCCCAAAAAAACCCCAAAATTCCACCTGGGACCCCCAAATCTCCCTTGGGCAGCGGCTGCACTGCAGGGCCAGGGGGGTCAGAACCCCCCAAAAAACCCCAAAATTCCCAAAAAAATCCCAAAAATCCCAAATCCCCCTCGGGCAGGGGCTGCACTGCAGGGCCAGGGGGGTCAGACCCCAAAAAAACCCCAAAAAACCCCAAAAAAACCCCAAAATCCCCCCAAAATTCCTCCCAAATCCCCCCTAGGACCCTCCCAGGGACCCCCAAATTCCCCCCCAAAACCCTTCCAGGACCCCCCAAATCCCCTAAAATCCCCCCAGGACCCCCTAAATTCCCTCTGGGTCCCCCAGATCCCCCCAAAACCCCTGGGACACCCCAAAACTTCTCCAAGACCCCCAGGACTCCTCAAATTCCCCAAACTTCCCCCTGAAGCCCCTCCCCACCTGTTGAGGTGCTACTGGCGCAGGAGCTGCTGCACTTTGGGAGTCCTTGAACCTTCCAGGACCCCCCAAAACCCCCCTGGGACCCCCCAAATAATCCCCAAACCCTTCTAGGACCCCCCCAAATCCCTCCAGGACCCCCTGAAGCCCCCTGGGACCCCCTAAATCATCCCCAAACCCTTCCAGGACCCCCAAAATCCCTCCCCAAGCCCCCTCCCCACCTGTGCAGGTGCTACTGGCGCAGGAGCTGCTGCACTTTGGGAGTCCTTGAACCTTCCAGGACCCCCCAAATCCCACCTGGGACCCCTAAATCATCCCCAAATTCCTCCAAATCCCCCTGGGACCCCCCAAATCCCCCCCAAAGCCCCCTGCCCACCTGTCTGGTCCTGCAGCAATACTGGCACAGGAGCTGCCGCACTTTGGGGGTCTCTGAACCTTCCAGGACCTCCCAAATCCCCTCTGGGATCCCCCCAAAACCCTTCCAGGACCCCCTGGGACCCCCTAAATCATCTCCAAACCCCCCCAGGACCCCCGAAGCCCCCTGCCCACCTGTCTGGTCCTGCAGCAGGTGGTACTGGCGCAGGAGCTGCACCCATGGGTGTCCTTTGGGGGGGTCTCTGAACCTTCCAGGACCTCCCAAATCCCCCCAAAACCCCCCTGGGACCCCCCAAATCATCCCCAAACCCCCCCAGGACCCCCGAAGCCCCCTGCCCACCTGTCTGGTCCTGCAGCAGGTGGTACTGGCGCAGGAGCTGCCAGTGCAGCTGCAGGGCCTTGGGGGTCCTGGCAGGGTAAAACACGGCCGGGTGGCGCTGCAGCAGCTCCTGGAAGGTGTCCAGCGAGGGGACAGGGCTCTGGGGACACCAGGGGACAGTTGGGGACAGTTGGGGACACCAAGGGACATGGGGACAGGGCAGGGGACAGGTCCTGGCAGGGTAAAACACAGGGTGTGGCAGGTCCTGGAAGGGGTACAGTGAGGGGACAGGGCTCTGGGGACACCAGGGGACAGTTGGGGACAGTTGGGGACAGTTGGGGACAGCTGGGGACACCAGGGGATATGGGGACACAACAAGGGACAGGTCCTGGCAGGGTAAAACACAGGGTGTGGCAGGTCCTGGAAGGGGTACAGTGAGGGGACAGGGCTCTGGGGACACCAGGGGACAGTTGGGGACAATTGGGGACAGTTGGGGACACCAAGGGACATGGGGACAGGGCAAGGGACAGGTCCTGGCAGGGTAAAACATGACATGCAGCAGGTCCTGGAAGGTGTCCAGTGAGGGGACAGGGCTCTGGGGACACCAGGGGACAGTTGGGGACACCAAGGGACACCAGGGGACACCAAGGGACACCAAGGGATATGGGGACACAACAAGGGACAGGTCCTGGCAGGGTAAAACACAGGGTGTGGCAGGTCCTGGAAGGTGTCCAGTGAGGGGACAGGGCTCTGGGGACAGGTGGGGACAGTTGGGGACAGTTGGGGACACCAAGGGACATGGGGACACAACAGGGGACAGGTCCTGGAAGGTGTCCAGCAAGGGGACAGGACAGTTGGGGACAGTTGGGGACACCAGGGGACACCAAGGGACACCAAGGGACATGGGGACAGGGCAGGGGACAGGTCCTGGCAGGGTAAAACACAGGGTGTGGCAGGTCCTGGAAGGGGTACAGGGACGGCACCGGGCTCTGGGGACACCAGGGGACAGGGCAGGGGACATTTGGGGACAGTCCCTCACCAATGGCACTTGGGTCAGCAGCAATGGGGTGACATTGGGTGACATTTGGGGACATGAGGTGGCACTGACCGATGGCACTCGTGCCAGGGGGATGACATTAGATGACATTTGGGGACATTTGGTGGCACTGACCGATGGCACTCATGCCAGGGGGTGATGTTAGGTGACACTTGGGGACATGAGGTGGCACTGACCGATGGCACTCGGGTCAGGGGGTGACATTTGGTGACATTTGGTGACATTTGGTGGCACTGACCGATGGCACCCAGGTCAGGGGGGTGATGTTAGGTGACATTTGGGGACATCTGGGGACATTTGGTGGCACTGACTGATGGCACTCATGTCAGGGGGTGATGTTAGGTGACATGAGGTGACATTTGGTGACATTTGGGGACATTTGGTGGCACTGACCGATGGCACTCGTGCCAGGGGGATGACATGAGGTGACATTTGGGGACATTTGGGGACATGAGGTGGCACTGACCGATGGCACCCGGGCCAGCAGCTGCTCCTCGGCCTTGCTGAACAGCACCTTGCTCTGGATGGCGGCCACGGCCTCGGGGTGCAGCTGGCGCATGGCCTGGCACGACAGCCTGGGGACAGTGGGGACATGTGTGACATGTGTGACATTGGGGACACCCCTGGGACACCTCTGGGACACCCCTGGGACACCCCAACCCCTCAGAGCACAGCTGGCGCATGGCCTGGCACGACAGCCTGGGGACACATGTGACATGTGTGACATGTGTGACACGTGTGACATATTGTGACATTG
>NC_088198.1:2586032-2616125 GCF_028769735.1 Zonotrichia leucophrys gambelii | reverse complement strand
TGCGTGCCCAGGGTGCCACCCCCGAGTGGGGACACGCGTGACAGGAGCCCCGTGGGGACAGCGCCACACGCGTGTGCCCGCAGGACCCTTCTGGGGGGGGTTAGTGTCACACAGGGCACGGGAGGGTCACACAGGTGGCACACGCCTGGCACACAGGTGGCACACGCGTGTGCCCGCAGGACCCTTCCAGGAGGGGTTAGTGTCACACAGGGCACGGGAGGGTCACACAGGTGGCACACGCGTGTGCCCGCAGGACCCTTCCTGGAGGGGACGGGAGTGTCACACACGGCACGGGAGGGTCACACAGGGGGCACACGGGTGACACACGCCTGGCACACGCCCGGCACACGCCTGGCACGGCGTGGCACGCACGAACCCAGGTAGGAATTGTGCCCCACGTCCGCGGCCGCGCCGGGCACCCTCTCTCCGGGCTCGGGGGTCCGGAACACCCTCAGGTCGGGGGCGGCGCTCTCAATGTTTGTCACAAAGAGCAGCCCTGGGTGGGGAGGGGGCACGGCCGCGGGTCAGGGGCGCCCCCAGCCCCCGTACCCAGGTAGCTGTTGGCGGGCACGGGGATCAGGGACGGGTCCTGCTCCTTCTCCCCCCCCGCTTCGAACGGGCCGGCGTCCGGGCGCAGCAGGTCCAGGGAGCTCTGCTGGAGCCGCTCCAGGCGCACGGTGCCTGCGGGCCCGGGGACAGTGGGGACAATGGGGGACATTGGGGACAATGGAGGGACATTGGGGACACCAGGAGCTCTGCTGGAGCCGCTCCAGGCGCACGGTGCCTGCGGCCCGGGACGTGGACAATGGGGACAATGGGGGGACATGGGACAGTGGGGGGACATGGGGACACGGGGGGACATTGGGACACCAGGGAGCTCTGCTGGAGCTGCTCCAGGCGCACGGTGCCTGCGGGCCCGGGGACAGTGGGGACATTGGGGACAATGGGGGGACATTGGGACACGGGGGACATTGGGGACACCAGGGAGCTCTGCTGGAGCTGCTCCAGGCGCACGGTGCCTGCGGGCCCGGGGACAGTGGGACAATGGGGGACATTGGGGACAATGGAGGGACATTGGGGACACCAGGGAGCTCTGCTGGAGCTGCTCCAGGCGCACGGTGCCTGCAGGCCGGGGGGACAATGGGGGCAATGGGGACAATGGGGGCAATGGGGACAATGGAATATTGGGGACAATGGGGGCAAAGGGGAGCAGTGGGGACAATGGGGACACCGAGGGGTCCATGGGGCTGTGGCTGAGCTGGGACCCCTTCCCAGGGGAGGGGGGACAATGGGACAGTGGGACATTGGGACAGTGGGGGACATTGGGGACAATGGGCTCTGCTGGAGCCGCTCCAGGCGCACGTGCCTGCGGGCCGGGACAATGGGGACAGTGGGGGGACATTGGGGACACCAGGGAGCTCTGCTGGAGCCGCTCCAGGCGCACGGTGCCTGCGGGCCCGGGGACAGTGGGGACATTGGGGACAATGGAGGGACATTGGGGACAGTGGGGGGACATTGGGGACACCAGGGAGCTCTGCTGGAGCCGCTCCAGGCGCACGGTGCCTGCGGGCCCGGGGACAGTGGGGACAGTGGGGGGACATTGGGGACAATGGAGGGACATTGGGGACATTGGGGACACCAGGGAGCTCTGCTGGAGCTGCTCCAGGCGCACGGTGCCTGCAGGGCCCGGGGGGACAATGGGGGCAATGGGGATAATGGGGGAAGTGGGGACAATGAGGACACGGGGGGACAATGGGGACAATGGGGACAATGGGAATATTGGGGACAATGGGGGCAAATGGGAGCAGTGGGGACAATGGGGGCAATGGGGACACCGAGGGGTCCATGGGGCTGTGGCTGAGCTGGGACCCCTCCCCAGGGGACGGGGGGACAATGGGAACAATGGGGGCAATGGGGACAATGGGGGCAGTGGGGACAATGGGGACAATGGGGACACCGAGGGCTCCAAGGGGCTCTGTTTGAGCAGGGACCCCTCCCCAGGTGAGGGGGACACTGCGGGGACCCCCAGGGACACCGAGGGACCCTCGTGCTCGGCCTGAGCACCCCCAGCCCCAGCATCACCCGGGCACACCTGGGGACCCCCCCACACCCCCCAAACGCCCCTCACCCTCCCAGTTATTGGTCCCACACCCCCCCCCCAGGAGGGGTCCCAGAGAAGGGTCCCAGCACCCCTCACCCTCCCAGCTGTGGTCCCCATTCCCAAACGCCCTCAGACCCCCAACCCTCCTGTTAGGGGGTCCCATCTCCCCTCACCCTTCCAGCTGTACGTCCCCGGAGCCCCCAGCAGGAACAGCCCCCAGACCCTCAGTGGGCAGGGGTCTCACCGCCCCTCACCCTTCCAGTTGTACGTCCCCGGTGCCCCCAGCAGGAACAGCCCCCAGACCCCCCAAACCCTCAGTGGGTGGGGGTCTCACCGCCCCTCACCCTTCCAGTTGTACGTCCCCGGAGCCCCCAGCAGGAATTCACCCCCAGACCCTCAGTGGGCAGGGGTCTCACCGCCCCTCACCCTTCCAGCAGTAGGTGCCCGATGTCCCCAGCAGGAACAGCCCCCAGACCCCCGTTTTGGGGTCCCATCTCCCCTCACCCTTCCAGTTGTACATCCCGGGGCCCCCAGCAGGAATACACCCCCAGACCCCCCAAATTCCCCTGGGCAGGGGTCTCACCGCCCCTCACCCTTCCAGTTGTACGTCCCCGGGGCCCCCAGCAGAGATACACCCCCAGACCCCCCAAATTCCCCCTGGGCAGGGGTCTCACCGCCCCTCACCCTTCCAGCTGTACGTTCCCGGAGGCCCCAGCAGGAATTCACCCCCAGACCCCCCAAACCCTCAGTGGGCAGGGGTCTCACTGCCCCTCACCCTTCCAGTTGTACATCCCCGGGGCCCCCAGCAGGAACAGCCCCCAGACCCTCAGTGGGCAGGGGTCTCACCGCCCCTCACCCTTCCAGCTGTACATCCCGGAGCCCCCAGCAGAGATACACCCCCAGACCCCCCAAATTCCCCTGGGCAGGGGTCTCACCGCCCCTCACCCTTCCAGTTGTACGTCCCCGGAGCCCCCAGCAGGAATTCAGCCCCAGACCCCCCAAACCCTCAGTGGGCGGGGGTCTCACCGCCCCTCACCCTTCCAGTTGTACGTCCCCGGAGCCCCCAGCAGGAATACACCCCCAGACCCCCCAAACCCTCAGTGGGCAGGGGTCTCACCGCCCCTCACCCTTCCAGCTGTACGTCCCCGGAGCCCCCAGCAGGAACAGCCCCCAGACCCTCAGTGGGCAGGGGTCTCACCGCCCCTCACCCTTCCAGCTGTACGTCCCGGGGGCCCCCAGCAGGAATTCACCCCCAGACCCCCCAAATTCCCCCTGGGCAGGGGTCTCACCGCCCCTCACCCTTCCAGTTGTACGTCCCCGGGGCCCCCAGCAGGAATTCACCCCCAGACCCCCAGACCCTCAGTGGGCGGGGTCTCACCGCCCTCCCCCCTTCCAGCTGTATGTCCCGGGTGCCCCCAGCAGGAATTCACCCCCAGACCCCCCAAACCCTGGGCAGGGGTCTCACCGCCCCTCACCCTTCCAGCTGTATGTCCCGGGTGCCCCCAGCAGAAACAGCCCCCAGACCCCCCAAACCCTCAGTGGGCAGGGGTCTCACCGCCCCTCACCCTTCCAGTTGTACGTCCCCGGGGCCCCCAGCAGGAATACACCCCCAGACCCCCCAAATTCCCCCTGGGCAGGGGTCTCACCGCCCCTCACCCTTCCAGTTGTACGTCCCCGGGCCCCCAGCAGGAATTCACCCCAGACCCCCCAAATTCCCCCTGGGCAGGGTCTCACCGCCCCTCACCCTTCCAGTTGTACGTCCCCGGGCCCCAGCAGAAACATGCCCCCAGACCCCCCAAACCCTCAGTGGGCAGGGGTCTCACCGCCCCTCACCCTTCCAGTTGTACGTCCCCGGAGCCCCCAGCAGCACGTAGCGCCGGTCGGGGCTGAAGGCGGCCGCCAGGCCCTGCTGGCAGAACCCGAACCGTTCGTGGCCCGGCGCTCGCCCCTCGCAGAATTTCCACTCGCCGCCGTCCAGCTCGTCGCGCTCCCGCAGGTCCTGGCTCAGCACGAAGCAGCGCCCGATCACGTCCCGCGTCTCCAGCGGCTGCCGCACGCGGTGCCGCACCTCGTAGCGGTGCGCGCAGGTCTGGGGACAGCGAGGGACAGCGGCGATGGGGACAGCCGGCCGAGGGGTCCCCGGTGTGCCCGTCCCGTGTCCCCATCCCGTGTCCACATCCATCCCGTGTCCCCATCCCGGTGTCTCCATCCCGTGTCTCCATCCCGGTGTCTCCATCCCGTGTCCCCGGTGTCCCCATCCATCCCGGTGTCCCGATCCCGGTGTTCCCATCCATTCTGGTGTCCCCGGTGTCCCCATCCATCCCAGTGTCCCCATCCCGGTGTCCCCGTCCCGTGTCCCCATCCCAGTGTTCTCATCCACTCTGGTGTCCCCGGTGTCCCCATCCATCCCGGTGTCCCCGATGTCCCCATCCATCCCGGTGTCCCCATCCTGGTGCCCCATCCATCCCGGTGTCCCTATCCCAGTGTCCCCGATGTCCTCATCCCGGTGTCCCCGATGTCCCCATCCCAGTGTCCCTATCCATCCCGGTGTCCCTATCCCAGTGTCCCCGATGTCCCCATCCCGGTGTCCCCATCCATCCCGGTGTCCCCATCCTGGTGCCCCATTCATCCCGGTGTCCCTATCCCAGTGTCCCCGGTGTCCTCATCCCGGTGTCCCCGATGTCCCCATCCCAGTGTCCCTATCCATCCCGCTGTCCCTCCCCGGTGTCCCCGCCCTGGTGTCCCCATCCCACTGTCCCCGGTGTCCCCATCCACCTCGGTGTCCCCATCCCAGTGTCCCCACCCTGATGTCCCATCCCTATGTCCCTGTCTCGCTGTCCCCATCTCTCTGTCCCCATCCATCCCGGTGTCCCCATCCATCCCGGTGTCCTCGGTGTCCCCATCCCGGTGTCCCCACCCCGGGGTCCCCGTGCCGGTGCTCACCACGACCTTGCCGCCGGGCCCTTGGCTCTGCACGCTGACCCCCAGCCATTGGTTCTCTTTGCTCTCTCGCTGCGGATCCTCTGCGGGCACCGGGGGGGTCAGCCCGGCCCGGACCCCCCCTGGGGACCCCCCGGGACCCCCCGGGACCCCCCGGGACCCCCGCTCACCTCCGCCATCGATGGGGACCCTCCAGCAGTCGGAGGGCTCGGCGCTCAGCGGGCAGGCGAACAGAGCCCCGCTGATGTTGGCGGCCTGGCCGGGCAGCGCCCGCGCCCGGGGGGCTCCCACGAGCAGCCTGGCAGGGCAGCGACCCCCGTCAGGGCGTGGGGAGGGGTCCCCGGGGGTCACGGAACCCCCCGGTACCGGCTGTGCCACCCCCGGGCCCGGCAGCTGCTGTGGGGACACTGTGGGGACAGGAGGGGACACCCCGGACACCCCGGACACCCCCGGGACCCCGGTCGGGATTTGGGGAGGGGTCCCTGAGAATCATCGAGCCCCCTCCGGCACGGCTGTGCCACCCCCGTGCCCAGCGCGGTGCCAGCCTGGGGAGGGGGACACTGTGGGGACACCTGGACACCCCCTGGGACCCCGGTCAGGGTTTGGGGAGGGGTCCCCGAGGGTCACCGAGCCCCCCTTGGTACCCCCCTGGCGCGGCAGCTGCTGGGGGGACACTGTGGGGACAGGAGGGGACAGGAGGGACCCCTGCTAGGATTTGGGGAGGGGTCCCCGAGGGTGACCAAGCCCCCTCCGGGTGCAGCTGTGCCACCCCCGTGCCCGGCTCGGTGCCAGCCCCACCAAGCAGCGACACTGCGGGGACATTGTGGGGACAGGAGGGGACACCCCAGACATCCTCCGGGACCCCCGCGAGGATTTGGGGAGGGGTCCCTGAGGGTCCCCGAGCCCGGGCGGTGCCGGTGGCGCGGGGGGGACGCGGCGGAGCCCACGGGGGTGGCGGGGAGGCAGAAGAGGTAAAAATAACCCGGAATTCACTCAAAATAACCCGGGAGCAGCATGGCCAAAAAAGGAGCGGGGACACCGAGACACCCGCGCCCCACGGGGCCGGGACAGGCCGGGGGACACCGGGGGACAGCGGGGACAGCGGGGACAGTGGGGGACAGTCAGGGGACAGTGAGGGGACAGTGGGGGACAGCCAGGGGACAGTGAGGGAGCCGAGCCCAGCCCGGTTCCGCCGCCACCTGCCCCGGGCAGCGGCGGCCAAAGCCGCCCTCGGTGCCAGGAACGCGGCGCGGGCGGCAGCGCTGCGACACCGCGGCGACAGCGGCGACACCGGGACAAGGGGGGGGGTGAAGAGGGGGGGACGCGGTGACAGCCAGGGTTGAGAGACCCCCGGGAATGGCCCGGGAGAAGCGGGAGGGACAGGGGGACACAGGGGGACAGGGGGATATGGGGGACAGAGGGACAGGGGGATGTGAGGACATGGGGACAGGGGGACACTGGGGTAGTAGGACACGGGGACACGGAGGACAGGGGGACACGGGACCGGGGAACTGGGGACATGAGGGTGGGACACGGGACACTGGGGTAGTGGGACACAGGGACACACGGACACTGCGGACAGAGGGACACAGGGACGCACGGACACGGAGGACAGAGGGACACGGGGGGACAGAGGGACACGAGGACAGAGGGACACGGGGACACGGGACACGGAGGACAGAGGGACACGCGGACACGGCAGTCGCGGGTGGGCGTTCGCCGCACGGCCCGGGGGGGTCCGGCCGGGGGGGGTCGCTCCAGCCGAGAGCTCCGGGGCAGCGCTGGGACCCCGAGACCCCCTGAGCCCCCCCAGAGCCCCCCCAGAGCCCCCCCAGGGCCCCCATCCCCCGCTAATGCTGAATAATCCCGGCCGCGCAGGCGGCCTGACCGTGACACCGACACCGTCCCTGTGTCTGTCCCTGTGTCTGTCCCTGTGTCTGTCCCTCCTGTCCCTTCTGTCCCTTTGGCACCGTCCCCTCTCTCTGGGGTCGCTCCGGGGGTCCCGCTCCCCCTCAGCCCCGCGGCTCCCGGCGCTCCCGAACCCCCCAAAATCCCGGCAATGGAATCCCCCCCCCCAAAACTCCCAAAAATCCCCCAAACCCCGGCAATAGGATACCCCCAGACCCTGAACCCCCAAATCCCGGCAATAGGATCCCCCCACCCAAAAACTCCCCAAATCCCGGCAATAGGATCCCCCCACCCAAAATCTCCCCCCCAAATCCCGGCAATAGGATCCCACCGACTCAAAACTCCCCCAAATCCCGGCAATAGGATCCCCCCAACCTCCAAAACACCCCAAATCCCTCAATAGGATCCTCCCTGCCCTAAAACTCCCCAAATCTCGACAATAGGATCCCCTGAACCCTCAAAATCCCCCCCCCCTAAATCCCGGCAATAGGATCCCACCGCCTCAAAACTCCCCCAAATCCCGACAATAGGATCCCCACAACTCCGGAACCCCCAGAATCCCCCAAATCCCCTCAACAGGATCCCCCCCAATCCTGGAATTCCGCAAAATCCCCCAAGTCCCGGCAATAGGATCCCCCAAAATCGCCAAATCCCCAAAATCCCCTCAACCGAACCCCCCCACCCCGGTTCCGCCCCCATTCCCGGGGGTCCCTCCCTGCCCATCCCGGGGGTCGCGTCCCCCCCGGTCCCTCCCGGTCCCTCCCGTTCTCCCCGTTTCCCCCGGTTCCTCCCGGTTCTCCCCGGGTTTCTCCCGGTTCCTCCCGGTCCCTCCCGGTCCCTCCCGGTCCCTCCCGGTCCCTCCCGGTCCCCCCGGTTCCCCGCTCACCACGCCCGGGGCTCGGGGCTCAGCTGCCGGTGCAGCGCCACGGCCGCTCCGAAGAGGCTGCCCCGGTCCCCGTCCTTGAGCACCGGGCTGGCCCCGTCCAGGTTGAACGCGGCGGCCGCCGGTAATGTCAGAAACAGCGCCGGTAACACCGGGCACAGTCCCGGTAGCCCCGGGGACAGTGCCGGTAGCCCCGGGCAAAGTCCCGGTAGCCACAGGGACACCGACAGTAGCCACTTGTAGAGTCCCGGTAACCACCGGTAGAGTCCCGGTAGCCCCGAGCAGAGCCCCGATAGCCACAGGAACGGCTCCGGTAGCCACCGGCAGAGCTCCGGTAACTCTGGTAGGCACTGGCACAGTCCCGGTAGCCCCAAGGACACCGACAGTAGCCACCGGTACAGCCCCGGTAACGACCGGTAGAGTCCCGGTAGCAGCCGCGGTAGGCACCGGGACAGCCCCGGTAGACCCGGGAGCCGCAGGAACATCGCCGTTAGCCACCGGCAGAGCCCCGGTAGCCCCATTAACGGCCCCGGTAAAAGCCCCGGTGGGCACCGGCACAGCCCCGGTAACGGCCCCGGTGGGCACCGGCAGCCCCCGCTCGCCATCCCCGCCCCGCCGGTGCCGCCGCCCGCGGCTCCCGCTGCTCCCGGGGGCGGCTCCGCCCCGGCCCCGCCCCCGCGGAACCGGGGAAGCCCCGGAGAGCCCCGGGAGGGGCGGGGCAGGGAGGGGGCGGGGCCACGAACAGAGGGAGGGACCCCAGACCCACAGAGGGAGCCCAGAGGGCGAGGGGTGACCCCAAATACCGAGACTGAGCCCAAATACCGGAGAGTGACCCCAAACATGAGGAGTGACCCCAAATACCGGAGAGTGACCCCAAACATGAGGAGTGACCCCAAATACCGGGACTGACCCCAAATCCTGGGAGTGACCCCAAATTCCCGGAGTCACCCCAAATTCCTGCAGAGATCCCATAGGGTCGGGAGTGACCCCAAATTCAGGGACTGATCCCAGCACCAGGGAGTGACCCCAAATTCCCAGAGTGACCCCAAATCCAGGCCTTGGCAGTGACCCCATAGGACAGGGAGTGACCCCAAATATGGGGAGTGACCCCAAATCCCGGGGAGGGACCCCATAGGGCGAGGGGTGATCCCATAGGGTGGGGAGAGACCCCAAATCCAGAGAGCGACCCCAAACCCAGGCACTGGCCCCATAGGGCGAGGGGTGACCCCAAATCCCAGGGAATGACCCCAAACCCAGCGAGTGACCCCAAACCCATGGAGTGACTCCAAAAGGTGAAGAGTGACCCCAAACCCACGGAGTGACCCCAAATCCCAGGGAATGACCCCAAATCCAGGCACTGACCCCATAGGGCAGGGAGTGACCCCAAATTCCCAGAGTGACCCCAAATCCAGGCACTGACCCCAAACCCCGGAGTGACCCCAAATCCAGGCCCTGGCAGTGACCCCATAGGACAGGGAGTGACCCCAAATCTGGGGAGGGACCCCAAATCCAGGAGCTGACCCTAAATCCCGGGAGTGATCCCAAATTCCTGGAGTGACCCCAAATCCAGAGAGTGACCCCAAACCTACAGAGTAATCCCAAACCCAGGGAGTGATCCCGGCACTGGGGAATGACCCCAAACCCAGGGAGTGACCCCAAATTCCTGGAGTGACCCCAAATCCGGGCACTGACCCCAAATCCACGGAGTGACCCCAAATTCCTGGAGTGACCCCAAAACCAGGCACTGACCCCAAATTCCTGGAGTGACCCCAAATGCAGGAAATGACCCCAAACCCAGAGACTGATCCTGGCACCGGGGATTGACCCCAAATCCAAAAAAGAGACCCCAAATCCAGGGGGTGACCCCAAATCCTCAAAGTGACCCCAAATCTCGGGACTCACCTCAAACCCAGGCACTGACCCCAAACACAAGGAGTGACCCCAAATTCCTGGAGTGACCCCAAATCCGGGCACTGACCCCAAAACCAGGCACTGACCCCAAACCCACGGAGTGACCCCAAATTCCTGGAGTGGCCCCAAATGCAGGAAATGACCCCAAACCCAGAGACTGATCCTGGCACCGGGGATTGACCCTAAATCCAAAAAAGAGACCCCAAATCCAGGGGTGACCCAAATCCTCAAAGTGACCCCAAATCTCGGGACTCACCTCAAACCCAGGCACTGACCCCAAACAAAGGAGTGACCCCAAATTCCTGGAGTGACCCAAATCCGGGCACTGACCCCAAAACCAGGCACTGACCCCAAACCCACTGACCCCAAACCACGGAGTGACCCCAAATTCCGGAGTGACCCCAAATGCAGGAAATGACCCCAAACCCAGAGACTGATCCTTGCACCGGGGATTGACCCCAAATCCAAAAGAGAGACCCCAAATCCAGGGGGTGACCCCAAATCCTCAAAGTGACCCCAATCTCGGGACTCACCTCAAACCCAGGCCCTGACCCCAAACACAAGGAGTGACCCCAAATTCCTGGAGTGACCCCAAATCCGGGCACTGACCCCAAAACCAGGCACTGACCCCAAACCCACTGACCCCAAACCCACGGAGTGACCCCAAATTCCCGGAGTGACCCCAAATGCAGGAAATGACCCCAAACCCAGAGACTGATCCTGGCACCGGGGATTGACCCCAAATCCAAAAGAGAGACCCCAAATCCAGGGGGTGACCCCAAATTCCAGGACCCCAAACCCCGGCACTGACCCCATAGCTCAGGGAGTATTTTTGGGGTGGGATTGGGATTTTGGGCCCTTTTCCATCTCCCGGGTTATTTTTGGGGTGGGATTGGAATTTTTCCAGCTCTGGGTTATTTTTGGGGTGGAATTGGGATTTTTCCAGCCCTGGGTTATTTTTAGCTCCTCTCAGAGCCCCCCTGGGGATTTTTGGGATTTTTTTGGGATTTTTGGGAGCGTCGGGGCCGTGTGAACCTGCCCGGCCCCTCCCCCCCGGGATTTTGGGGGGATTTTGGGGGGGTCCGAGCGGGATCGGGGGGTCCAAACCCCCCCTTGGCCCTCCCCAGCTCAATTCTTGCCATTTTTTCTTTTTGGGGTTTTCTTTTTATTTATTTTAAATTTTAATTTTATTTTTGGGTTTTATTTGATCTTATTTTTATTTTTGGGTTTTATTTGGGGGGTTTATTGGGGGGTTTATTTTTATTTCTTTTTAATTTTATTTTTTATTCTGGGGGTTTATTTCAAGGGTTTATTTTGGAGGTTTTTAATTTTATTAATTTTAATTTTAGGGTTTATTTCAGGGGTTTTTTTTGGGGTGATTTTAGTTTTATTTTTTTTTTAATTTTAATTTTATTTTTAGAGTTTTATTTCGGGGGTTTATTTCAGGGGTTTATTTTTGGGGTTTATTTATGGGGGTTTATTTTCGGGACCTATTGTCAGGATTTATTTTTGGGGGGTTGTTTTCAGGGTTTATTTTTGGGGATTTATTTTTTGAGATTTATTTTCGGGGTTTATTTTGGGATTAATTTTTGGAGTTTATTTTCAGGATTTATTTTCCAAGTTTATTTTGGGGTTTATTTCAGGATGAGCATCCCAAATTTTATTTTTCCCCACTCCCAGGAGATTTTTACCCCATTCCTGGCTTATAGGACCCCTCCCCCCATGCCCTATAGATCCCCTATACCCCCCCCAGGTCACGTGGCTGCTTTCCCGCCCCACTCACGTGCTGGTGACGCACTGTGAAGAGGCGGGGCGTCCCTTCGGTCACGTGCCCGGTGTTATACATGTGTGTTTGTGTCACGTGACGCGGCGGCCGCCATGCTGTCCCGGCTGCTGAAGGAGCACCAGGCCCGCCAGAGCGAGCGGCGCGAGCTGCAGGGTGAGCCCCGCCCCCCGTCCCCATGGCAACGAACCCCGCCCGCCGCGCCCCATTGGCTACTGCGGCTGTCGCTCAGCGCAGCGCGGCGTCTCATTGGCTGCGAGGCTGTCTGTCAAGAGGGGAGGAAAGGGCGGGAAGCCTGAGGGACCCTGAGGGGGGGAGGGAAGGCTTCGTACGGTGACGCCACACGGGAGCATGCTGACGTCAGGCGATGCGGTGCTGACGTCACGCGGTGCGTCAGGCCGGGCGGGGGTCCCGCCGCCCCTCACGGCGCTGTTCCCGCGTGTCCCCCCCCAGAGCGGCGCCGCCGGGACGCCATCGCGGCCGCCACCCGCCTCACCGAGGCCCTGGTGGATCACCTGAACGTGGGGTGAGCCCGGGACCCCCAATTCCTTATGGGACACCCCACACCCAAACCCCTCTGGGACCCCCAATTCCTTATGGGACAGCCTCTCCCTGAACACCAAACCCTGCCCAGGGACGCCCAAATCCCCCGGGACCCTCAATTCCTTATGAGACACCCCACACCCAAACCCCTCTGGGACCCCCAATTCATTATGGGACCGACCCCCCCAACCCCAAACCCTGTCTGAAGACCCCAGACCTCACCTGGGGACCCCAAACCCTTCCTGGGGACCCCCAATTCCTTCTGGGACCAACCCCCCACCCAAGCCTCATACCCCTCCTGGGGACCCCAAATCCCTCCTGGAGACCCCAAACCCCTTATGGGGACCCCAAGCCCCTCATGGAGACCCCAAATTTTGCCTGGGGACCCTCAATTCCTTCTGGGACCACCCCTCACCCGAACCCCAAACCCTTCATGGGGACCCCAAACCCCACCTGGGAACTTCCAGCCCCCTACAGACCCTCTGGGGACCCCCATGTCCCCCCTGGCGACTCCCCCATGTCCCCCCAGGGTGGCCCAGGCCTACGTGAACCAGCGCAAGCTGGACCAGGAGGTGAAGACGCTTCAGGTGCAGGCGGCTCAGTTCGCCCGCCAGACCGGCCAGTGGATCGCCATGGTGGAGAGCTTCAACCAGGCCCTCAAGGTGGGGAAAAACCCACGGAACACAGCCCAAAAACACCCCAAAACACCGCCCAAAACCACCCCAAAATACCCTAAAACACAGCCCAAAAACACCCCAAAATACCCCAAAACACCGCCCAAAAACACCCCAAAAATACCCCAAAACACCACCCAAAAACACCCCAAAAATACCCCAAAACACCGCCCAAAAACACCCCAAAAATACCCCAAAACACCACCCAAAAACACCCCAAAAATACCCCAAAACACAGCCCAAAATCACCCCAAAAACACAGCCCCAAACCCAGCCCAGAGCGCACAGTGGATTGCTATGGTGGAGAGCTTCAACCAGGCCCTCAAGGTGGGGAAAAACCCACGGAACACAGCCCTAAATCACCCCAAAAACACCCCAAAAACACCCCAAAACACCCCAAAAATACCCCAAAACACAGCCCAAAATCACCCAAAAAATACCCCAAAATCACCCCAAAAATACCCCAAAACACAGCCCAAAAACACCCCAAAAATACCCCAAAACACAGCCCAAAAACACCCCAAAAATACCCCAAAATCACCCCAAAACACAGCCCTAAATCACCCCAAAAATACCCCAAAACACAGCCCAAAAATACCCCAAAACACAGCCCAAAATCACCCAAAAAATACCCCAAAATCACCCCAAAAATACCCCAAAACACAGCCCAAAAACACCCCAAAATACCCCAAAACACAGCCCAAAACCACCCAAAATACCCAAAACACAGCCCAAAATAGCCCAAAACCACCCCAAAATCCCCCCAAAAACCCCAAAACACAGCCCAAAAACACCCCAAAAATACCCCAAAAACACCGCCCAAAACACCCCAAAGCACACCCCAAAACCACCCCAAAATACCCCAAAACACAGCCCAAAAACACCCCAAAAATACCCCAAAACCCCCAAAAACACCCCAAAAACACCCCAAAACACAGCCAAAAACACCCCAAAAATACCCCAAAAACACCGCCCAAAAACATCCCAAAACACTGCCCAAAAACACCCCAAAATACCCCAAAACACAGCCCAAAAACACCCAAAAATACCCCAAAACCACCCCAAAATCCCCCCAAAAACACCCCAAAACACAGCCCATAAATACCCCAAAAACACCGCCAAAAACCACCCCAAAACAGCCCAAAACCACCCCAAAAACACCCCAAAAACAGCCCAAAAACACCCCAAAAATACCCCAAAACCACCCCAAAATCCCCCCAAAAACACACCCAAAACACAGCCCAAAAACACCCCAAAAATACCCAAAAACACCGCCCAAAACACCCCAAAGCACAGCCCAAAACCACCCCAAAAATACCCCAAAACACACCCCAAAATCACCCAAAAATACCCCAAAATCACCCCAAAAACACCCCAAAACACAGCCCTAAATCACCCCAAAAATACCCCAAAACACAGCCCAAAAACACCCCAAAAATACCCCAAAACACAGCCCAAAATCACCCAAAAAATACCCCAAATCACCCAAAAATACAACCCCAAAACCCCAAAAACCCAAACACCCAAACCCCAAAAATATCCCCAAAACACCCCAAAACACCCCAAAAATACCCCAAAAACACACCCAAAACACCCCAAATACCAAAACACAGCCCAAAAAACCCAAAACACAGCCCAAAACACCCAAAAACACAGCCCCAAACCCAGCCCAGACCGGCCAGTGGATTGCTATGGTGGAGAGCTTCAACCAGGCCCTCAAGGTGGAAAAACCCCGAACACAGCCTAAATCACCCAAAATACCCCAAAACACTGCCCCAAAACACAGCCCAAAAATACCCCAAAACACAGCCCAAAAACACCCCAAAAATACCCCAAAACACAGCCCAAAAATACCCCAAAACACACCCAAAACACACCCTAAACACACCCCAAAAAACACCCAAAAACCACTCCAAAAACACACCCCAAAACCACCCTAAAAGCCACCCCAAACACGCCCCAAAATCTAGCCCAAAACCACCCCAAAACCCAGCCCAGAGCGGGTCTTGAGGAGCACCCAGGGGGTCTTGGGGAACATTTTGGGGGGCTTGGGGAACATTTTGGGGGTCTTGGGGAACATTTTTGGGGTCTGAGCAGCACCAGGGGGTCATGGGGAGGTGGTGAGGAGCATCCAGGGGGGCTTGGGGAACATCTTGGGGGGCTTGGGGAACATTTTGGGGGTCTTGAAGAACATTTTGGGGGTCTTGAGTGGTACCCAGGGGGTCCTGTGGGGGTCTTGAGGAGCACCCAAGGGGTCTTGGGGAACATCTTGGGGGTCTTGGGCAGAGCTCAGGGGGTTCTAGGGGGTCTTGAAGAACATCTTGGGGGTCCTGACGAGCATCCAGGGCATCTTGAGGAACATTTTGGGGAACATCTTGGGGGTCTCAGGCAGCACCCAGGGGATCCTAGAGGATCTTGAGGAACATCTTGGGGGTCCTGACGAGCATCCAGGGCATCTTGAGGAACATCTTGGGGGTCCTGGGCAACATCTCGGGGGTCTTGGGGAACATTTTGGGGGTCTTGGGCAGTACCCAGGGGGTCCTTTGGGGGTCTTGAGGAGCACCCAGGGGGTCTTGGGGAACATTTTGGGGGTCTTGAGGAACATTTTGGGGGTCTTGAGTGGTACCCAGGGTGTCCTGTGGGGGTCTTGAGGAGCACCCAAGGGGTCTTGGGGAACATTTTGGGGGTCTTGGGCAGTACCTGGGGGATTCTGGGGGATCTTGAGGAACATCTTGGGGGTCCTGACGAGCATCCAGGGCATCTTGCTTGGGGAACATTTTGGGGAACATCTTGGGGGTCTTGGGCAGAGCTCAGGGGGTTCTGGGGGTCTTGAGGAGCACCCAGGGGGTCTTGGGGAACATCCTGGGGGGCTTGGGCAGAGCTCAGGGGGTTCTGGGGGGTCTTGAGGAACATCTTGGGGGTCCTGACGAACATCCAGGGCATCTTGAGGAACATCTTGGGGGTCCTGGGCAACATCTCGGGGGTCTTGAGGAACATTTTGGGGGTCTTGAGTGGTACCCAGGGGGTCCTTTGGGGGTCTTGAGGAGCACCCAAGGGGTCTTGAGGAACATCTTGGGGGTCCTGACGAACATCCAGGGCATCTTGAGGAACATTTTGGGAATTTGGGGAACATCTTGGGGGTCTCGTGGTGTCCTGAGGAGCACCCAGAGGGTCCCAGGGCCCCTTAGTGGAACAGGATGGGGTGAGCCCCCTCCCCAAAATCCCCCTCCCCAAACCCGCCCACCCTCAGGAGATCGGTGACGTGGAGAACTGGGCCAGGAGCATCGAGCTGGACATGAGGACCATCGCCACCGCCCTCGAGTACGTCTACAAGGGGCAGCTGCAGCCCTCCTGCTCCTGAGGGACCCCCAAAACCCCCCCGGGACCCCCCCAGAAACCCCCCAGACCCAAATAACCAGTGGGGGTCTCACCACGCTGCCGCCCCCAGCACTGAGAGCAATGCAATAAATGGGGGTGTGGAATAAAGGGGAGGGGCAGGGGGGGTGTGTGGGTGTGGGGGGGGGTCAGGCCGGGCCAGGGGGACCCTGGCACAGCCCCCCCCCCTCCCCAAATCCCCCCCTAAGCCCCCTCATCCTCTTTAGTGCTTACCCAGGCTCTGAGGCTGCTTTGATTGGGGACAAAGGGGCCATTTTTGGGTGCTCGGTGCCCCCGGGGGGGCTCCCCCTCATCCGGGGGTGGGGGGGGTTTAATTCCCTCATGGGGGGGGGAGGGGCAGGGTTCGTTTTGGGGTGATTTTCCCCCATTGAAGGGGTGTTAAGGCCCATTTTGGGGTGATTTTCCCCTGTTTTGGGGTGATTTTCCCCCATTGAAGGGGTGTTAAGGCCCATTTTGGGGTGATTTTCCCCCGTTTTGGGGTGATTTTCCCCCATTGAAGGGGTGTTAAGGCCCATTTTGGGGTGATCTTTCCCCATTGGGGGGAACTCAGGGCCCATTTTGGGGTGATTTTCCCCCATTTAGGAGTCAGGGCCCATTTTGGGATGATTTTTCCCCATTGTGGGGGTTTCAGGTCCCATTTTGGGGTGATTTTCCCCCATCGGGGAGGGGTCACGGCCCCATTTTGGGGTGATTTTTCCCCATTTAGGAGTCAGGGCCCATTTCGGGGTAATTTTCCCACATGAAGGGGTCATGGTCCCATTTTGGGATGATTTTTCCCCATTGTGGAGGTTTCAGGTCCCATTTTGGGGTGATTTTCCCCCATCAGGGAGGGGTCACGGCCCAATTTTGGGGTGATTTTCCCCCATTTAGGAGTCAGGGCCCATTTTGGGATGATTTTTCCCCATTGTGGGGTTTTCAGGGCTCATTTTGGGGTGATTTTCCTGTAGTGGGGGGGTCAGGGCCCATTTTCAGGGCCCCATTTTGGGGTGATTTTCCCCCATTTTGGGGTGATTTTGCCCCCCATTGTGGGGGTTTCAGGGCCGCATTTTGGGGTGATTTTGCCCCCCATTGTGGGGGTTTCAGGGCCCCATTTTGGGGTGATTTTCCCCCAAAGTTTCCCAATCCCCCCCTCCCCGCCCCGGGGGATTTGTGGCCGTGCCAGGCACGGGGAGGAGCGGCCTTGGCCCCCCCCCCCCTCCCTCCCCCCCGCCCCAAATCCCCCCGGACCCCTCCCCTGCTCCCCGCCCCCCCCCGGCTCACACGGCCCCGAGGCCGCGGCCGGAGCAGCGCCCGCAGCCCCCCCAGGTACGTGGGGACCCCCCCCGAGAGGATTGGGGACCCCCCATTCTATTCCCAGAGGGACTTGGGGACCCCCCCCCTGCCCCCCGACATAGTGGGGACCACCCCCCTGCATCCCTGAGGGATTTGGGGACCCCTCCCTCTGCACCCCTGATGGAAGTGGGGACCCCTTGAGGGACTTGGGGACCCCCCTTTGGCCCCCCCAGGTACATGGGGAGCCCCCCGAAGGACTTGGGGACCCCCGGAGGGAATTGGGGACCCCCGGAGGGACTTAGGGGCCCTCTGAGGGAAGTGGGGACCCCCCCCCTCTGCAACCCTGAGAAACTTGGGGACCCCCCATCTGCCCCAGTAAGGAGATGGGGACCCCCCCTTAGCCCCCCCCCCAGAGGGACTTGGGACCCCCCCTGCCCCCCGACATAGTGGGGACCACCCCCCTGCACCCCTGATGGAAGTGGGGACCCCTCCCTCTGCACCCCCGAGGTACGTGGGGACCCCCCAAGGGAAGTGGGGACCCCCCTCTGCACCCCCGAGTACGTGGGGACCCCTTGAGGGAAGTGGGGACCCCCCTCTGGCCCCCCCAGGTACGTGGGGACCCCCCAAGGGAAGTGGGGACCCCCCCCTGCATCCTTGAGGGACTTTCGGAGCCCCCAAGGGAAGTGGGGACCCCCCCCCTTCTGTCCCAGGAAGGACTTGGGGACCCCTCCCTGCACCCCCAGGGATGTGGGGACCACCCCTCTCTGCACCCCCCCATACCGGGGGTCTCCTGTTTTGGGGGGGGGGGCTCTGGGGACACAGCGCAGACCCCCGGGGTCACCCTCAAATCCCAGGCTGGGGGGTAAAAGGGGGGTCCTGAGACCCCAAACCCTGCCCGATGGGGGGTCCTGACACCCCAAATTCCTCCGGACGAGGGTCCTGGACCCCAAACCCCCCCATGGGGGTTCTGGAGGGGGGCACAGGACAAACCCCGGGTGCTCCCCCCAAATCCGAGGGTGGGGAGGGGGGTCCCTGCTGCCCCTTTGGGGGTCCAACCCCCAAACCAACAATGGGGGAGTCCCGACACCCCAAAACACTCCCGGATGGGGGTCCTGAGACCCCAAAGCCCCCCCCAGTGGGGGTCCTGAGACCCCAAACCCTCCCCAGGGGTTTCCTGAGACTGCAAGTCCCCCCAATGGAGGTCATGAGACCCCAATCCCCCCTCCCGGATGGGGGTCCTGAGACCCCAAATCCTCACTAAAGGGGTCCTGACACCCGAAATCCCCCCCATGAGAGTCCTGAGACCCCAATTCCCCCCATGGGGGTCCCGCAGGGGGGCCCGGGTCCCTGCTGGGGGGGTCACACGGCCCCCATGGGCCCCCTCCCCACACGGGCACAGCCGGGCTGGGGGTCCCGGGCTGGGCAGGGTCTGTCCGGGGGGTCCCGGGGGGTCCCGGGGGTCGCCGCTGCCCCGGACGGGGGGGATGGGCCCGAGGGGACCCCCCCGGAGCCCCCCCCGTGCCCGGCCGTGACGCGGCCCCGTTAATCCGGGCTTGGCCCGGGCCAGAGCGGGACACGGCGGGGCTGGGGGGGAGCTCCCGGCTCGGCCCGGCCCGGCCCGGGAGGGGCTTTGGGGGGACCCCTCCCCAATCGGGCACCCGTGGGGACACAGGAGGCGGAGCCAGACCAGAGTGACCGGGGCCAGGCACGGGTCAGTCCCGAGCGGTCAGTCCCGAGTGACCGCTCTGTCCCAGGGGAGAGACCCCCGTGCTCGGGGTAGGGTGGGGGGACTGGGGGTCCCACTGAGCCTCGGGTCCGCAGGGTCAACATGTGCTTGTCCCCTCCCAGCATGTTCCGTACCTGCATGGCAGTGTCACACAGATGGGTCTCTGTGGTGGGTCTTGATGTCCTGTCCCCCAGGCATGCTGCCGTACTGCACTGGAGGACACACAGGGCGGGGGTCAGACAGGGTGGGGGTCTCTCTGGCAAGTGTCACACATGTCCCCTGTCCCCCAGGTCATATTTCTGTACCTGGCACTGGCAGTGTCACACAGGGCAGAGGTCCCACATGTCCCTGTTCCCAGCCATGTGCTGTACTGCACTGCTGGCTCTGTGGCAGTGGTGGCATGGCAGTGTCACACAGATGAGGTCCTGATGTCCCTGTCCCCAGGCCATGTTCCCGTACTGTCAGTGTCCCAGGTGATGTCCCTTCCACCCCAGACATGTTCCGTACTGCACTGTCAGTGTCACACAGGCGGTGCACACTGTCCCTGTCCCCAGCCATGTTCCCATACCTGGCAGTGCAGTGTCACACAGGGTTGATTCCCTGTCCAGGCCATGTCCTGTCCAGCACTGTCAGTGTCACCAGGGTTGATGTCCCCTGTCCCAGGCCATGTTGCCGTACCTGGCATGTCCCAGGGTGATGTCCCCTCCCCCGCACTGTCGTGTCACCCAGGGTGATGCCCTGTCCCCAGGCCATGTTGCCGTACCTGTCAGTGTCGCCCAGGGTTGATGTCCCTGTCCCCCAGGCATGTTGCCGTACCTGTCAGTGTCGCCCAGGGTTGATGTCCCCTGTCCCCCCAGGCCATGTGCCGTACCTGTCAGTGTCGCCCAGGGTTGATGTCCCTGTCCCCCAGGCCATGTTGCCGTACCTGTCAGTGTCACCCAGGGTTGATGTCCCTGTCCCCAGGCCATGCTGCTGTACCTGGCACTGTCAGTGTCACACAGGGCAGGGGTCACACAGGGTGGGGGTCTCTCTCATGTGTCACACGTGTCCCCTGTCCCCAGGCCATGTTGCTGTACCTGACAGTGTCACCCAGGGTTGATGTCCCCTGTCCCCAGGCCATGTCCCCTGTCCCCACCCCAGGCCATATTCCCGTACCTGTCAGTGTCACCCAGGGTTGATGTCCCCTGTCCCCAGGCCATGTTCCTGTACCTGGCAGTGTCACCCAGGGTTGATGTCCCCTGTCCCCAGGCCATGTCCCCTGTCCCCGGCACTGTCAGTGTCACCCAGGGTTGATGTCCCTGTCCCCAGGCCATGTTGCCGTACCTGGCACTGTCAGTGTCACACAGGGTTGATGTCCCCTGTCCCCAGGCCATGTCCCTGGCACTGTCAGTGTCACCCAGGGTTGATGTCCCCTGTCCCCAGGCCATGTTCCCGTACCTGTCAGTGTCACCCAGGGTTGATGTCCCTGTCCCCAGCACTGTCAGTGTCACCCAGGGTTGATGTCCCCTGTCCCCAGCACTGTCAGTGTCACCCAGGGTTGATGTCCCTGTCCCCAGGCCATGTTCCCGTACCTGTCAGTGTCACCCAGAGTTGATGTCCCTGTCCCCAGGCCATGTCCCTGTCCCCAGCACTGGCAGTGTCACACAGGGTTGATGTCCCCTGTCCCCAGGCCATGTCCCTGTCCCCAGCACTGTCAGTGTCACCCAGGGTTGATGTCCCTGTCCCCGGCACTGTCAGTGTCACACAGGGTTGATGTCCCTGTCCCCAGGCCATGTCCCCGTCCCCAGCACTGTCCAGTGTCACCCGGGTTGATGTCCCTGTCCCCAGGCCATGTCCTGTCCCCAGCACTGTCTGTCACCCAGGGTTGATGTCCCTGTCCCGCACTGTCAGTGTCACACAGGGTTGATGTCCCTGTCCCCAGCACTGTCAGTGTCACACAGGGTTGATGTCCCCGTCCCCCAGGCCATGTTGCCATACTGGCACTGTCAGTGTCACCCAGGGTTGATGTCCCTGTCCCCAGCACTGTCAGTGTCACCCAGGGTTGATGTCCCCTGTCCCCAGGCCATGTTCCCGTACCTGTCAGTGTCACCCAGGGTTGATGTCCCCTGTCCCCAGGCCATGTTGCCGTACCTGGCGCTCCTGGCCCTGCTCTGGGCGCTGCTGTGGCTGCTGCGGGACCGGCGCACGCTGCCGTCGGTGCGGGACAAGCACGTGTTCATCACGGGCTGCGACAGCGGCTTCGGGCGCCTGCTGGCGCGGCGCTTGGCCCGCCAGGGCTACCGGGTGCTGGCGGCGTGCCTGACCCCGCAGGGCGCCGAGAGCCTGCGCGGGGACACCCCCGGGGGACACCTCAGAACCGTCCTGCTCGATGTCACCCGCTCCGACAGCATCCGCCGCGCCGCCGAGTGGGTGCACAGGGAGGTGGGGGACAAAGGTGAGGGACGGGGGGAAAAGGGGCTGGGGGCTTCGGGAGGGGCTGGGTGGGGGACAAAGGTGAGGGACGGGGGAAAAGGGGCTGGGGGCTTCGGGAGGGGCTGGGTGCACAGGGAGGTGGGGGACAAAGGTGAGGGACGGGGGGAAAAGGGGCTGGGGGCTTCGGGAGGGGCTGGGTGCACAGGGAGGTGGGGGACAAAGGTGAGGGATGGGGGGAAAAGGGGAATTGGGGAGGGGGAAAAGGGGCTGGGGGCTTCGGGAGGAGCTGGGTGGGGGACAAAGGTGAGGGACGGGAAAGAGGGGAGGGGATTGGGGAGGGGGAAAAAGGGGCTGGGGGCTTCGGGAGGGGCTGGGTGCACAGGGAGGTGGGGGACAAAGGTGAGGGATGGGGGAAAAGGGGAATTGGGGATGGGGAAAAGGGGTTGGGGGCGTCAGGAGGGGCTGGGTGCACAGGGATGTGGGGGACAAAGGTGAGGGACAGGGGGGAAAAGGGGATTGGGGAGGGGGAAAAGGGGCTGGGGGCTGGGTGCACAGGGATGTGGGGGACAAAGGTGAGGGACGGGGGGAAAAGGGGCTGGGGGCTTCGGGAGGGGCTGGGTGCACAGGGAGGTGGGGGAGAAGGGTGAGGGATGGGAAAGAGGGGAGGGGGATTGGGGAGGGGGAAAAGGGGCTGGGGGCTTCGGGAGGAGCTGGGTGCACAGGGAGGTGGGGGACAAAGGTGAGGGACGGGGGGAAAAGGGGATTGGGGAGGGGGAAAAGGGGCTGGGGGCTTCGGGAGGAGCTGGGTGCACAGGGAGGTGGGGGACAAAGGTGAGGGACGGGAAAGAGGGGAGGGGGATTGGGGAAGGGGGAAAAGGGGCTGGGGGCTTCGGGAGGGGCTGGGTGCACAGGGAGGTGGAGGAAAGGGTGAGGGACGGGGGAAAAGGGGATTGGGGATGGGGAAAAGGGGTTGGGGGCTTCAGGAGGAGCTGGACTGAGAGCTCTGGGTATGGACTGACCCCTCTGGGTGCACAGGGAGGTGGGGGACAAAGGTGAGGGACGGGAAAGAGGGGAGGGGGATTCGGGAAGGGATGGGGGCAAGTGGGAGAGGGCACATGGGGACACTCTGGGGGTCCCAGGGGACACTGAATGTTCCAGTTTGGGGGTCCCCCATGCTCTGTGTCCCCCAGGGCTGTTTGGGCTGGTGAACGTAGGCCATTGACCCATGTGGGGGTCACTCTGGGGGTCCCATTTTGGGGTCCCCCATGCCCTGTGTCCCCCAGGGCTGTTTGGGTTGGTGAACAACGCGGGCATTGCCAACCCCATTGACCCCAGGGCACATGGGGACACTCTGGGGGTCCCAAGGAACACTGGGTGTTCCATTTTGGGGTCCCCACTCTCCCTGTCCCCCCAGGGCTGTTTGGGCTGGTGAACAACACAGTGTGACCAATCCCATTGACCCATGTGGGGACACTCTGGGGGTGCCAGGGGTCACTCTGGGGGTCCCATTTTGGGGTCCCCACCCTGTGTCCCCCAGGGCTGTTTGGGCTGGTGAACAACGCGGGCATCGCCAACCCCATTGACCCCAGGGCACATGGGGTCACTCTGGGGGTGCCAGGGGGCACTCTGGGGGTTCCATTTTGGGGTCCCCACCCTGTGTGTCCCCCAGGGCTGTTTGGGCTGGTGAACAACGCGGGCATCGCCAACCCCATCGGGCCCACGGAGTGGATGGACATCGAGGATTTCCGGCGGGTGCTGGCCGTGAACGCGCTGGGCGCCATCGAGGTGACGCTGCAGCTGCTGCCGCTGCTGAAGCGCGCGCGGGGCCGCGTGGTGAACACGTCCAGCGTGCTGGGCCGCATCTCGGCCAACGGCGGCGGCTACTGCATCTCCAAATACTGCATCGAGGCCTTCTCGGACAGCCTCAGGTGGGCACCGAGCCCTGGGCACCGACCGAGGGCCGTGGGCATGGACTGAGAGCCCTGGGTATGGACTGAGAGCTCTGGGTATGGACTGAGAGCCCTGGGTATGGACCGAGAGCCCTGGGCATGGACTGACCCCTGGGTATGGACTGAGAGCTCTGGGCATGGACTGAGAGCTCTGGGCATGGACTGAGAGCCCTGGGCATGGACTGAGAGCTCTGGGCATGGACTGAGAGCTCTGGGTATGGACTGAGAGCTCTGGGTGTGGACTGAGAGCTCTGGGTGTGGACTGAGGGCCGTGGGCATGGACTGACCCTCTGGGTATGCAGGGCACCGACTGAGAGCCCTGGGCACCGACCGAGGGCCATGGGCATGGACTGAGAGCTCTGGGCATGGTCTGACCCCCCTGGGCATGGACTGAGAGCTCTGGGCATGGACTGACCCCTCTGGGTGTGGACTGAGAGCCCTGGGCATGGACTGACCCCTGGGTATGGACTGGGCCCTCCTGGTCATGCCATGATCCCTCCAGCCACAACCTGACCCCTCTGGCCACGCCTTGAGCCCTCCAGCCACCCTTGACCACCCCATAACCTCTCTGGTCACCCCCTTGACCATTCTGGCCACCCCATAACCCCTCTGACCCCCCTGTGTCCCTCCGCAGGCGGGACATGCGGCACTTTGGGGTCAAGGTCAGCATTGTGGAACCCATTGTGGAACCGGGGTTCCTCAGGATGTTCCTGGCCCCTATGGGCACCCCATAACCCCTCTGCCCACCCCATAACCCCTCTGGCCACCCCGTGACCCCTCTGGTCACCCCATAACCCCTCTGGTCCCTCCGCAGGCGGGACATGCGGCACTTTGGGGTCAATGTGAGCGCTGTGGAGCCGGGGTTCCTCAGGATGTTCCTGAACCCCCTGATCACCCCCTGACCCCCCGAATCACCCCATAACCCCTCTGGTCACCCCCTGTCTCCTCCGCAGGCGGGACATGCGGCACTTTGGGGTCAAGGTCAGCATTGTGGAACCCATTGTGGAACGGGGTTCCTCAGGATGTTCCTGACCCCTATGGCCACCCCATAACCCCTCTGCCCACCCCGTGACCACTCTGGTCACCCCCCGACCCCTCTGCCCACCCCCTGACCCCTCTGCTCACCCCCTGACCCCTCCGCAGGCGGGACATGCGGCACTTTGGGGTCAAGGTCAGCATTGTGGAGCCCGGCTTCTTCAAGACCAACGTGACGGACCTGGACTCGCTGGAGGCGTCGCTGCGGCAGCGCTGGGAGCGCCTGGAGCCGGCCACGCGCAGCAGCTACGGGGAGCACTTCCTGCCCCAGTGTGAGACTGCAGCGCCCCTCCCCGGCCAGCGGCCCACCCCTCACACACCCCAGCATTCGGCATCTCACCCTGCCTCAGTTTCCCTTTTCCTGCATTCCCCAAATCCCAAAATTCAGCGTCTCACCCTGCCTCAGTTTCCCTTTTCCTGACCAACTGTCCACCCCTCACAGACCCCAAAATTCGGCATCTCACCCTGCCTCAGTTTCCCTTTTCCTGAACCCCCAAGGGCAGTTGCTCACCCTGCCTCAGTTTCCCTTATCTGGACCAACTGCCCACCCCTCACACACCCCAGGATTCGGCATCTCGCCCTGCCTCAGTTTCCCTTTTCCTGCATTCCCCAAACCCCAAAATTCAGCATCTCACCCTGCCTCAGTTTCCCTTTTCCTGCATTCCCCAAACCCCAAAATTCAGCATCTCACCCCTGCCTCAGTTTCCCTTTTCCTGCATTCCCCAAACCCAAAGTTCAGGATCTCGCCCCTGCCTCAGTTTCCCCTTTCCCACACCCCTCCAGCTGTCCCCAAACCCCCCTGACCCCTGTCCCTTTTCTGTCCCCCAGACCTGCGAGTGCAGCGCCTGCTGCTGTCCCTGCTGTGTGACCGGGACCTGTCCCTTGTCCCCAAACCCCTCTGACCCCTGTCCTTGTCCCCCCCAGCTGTCCCCAAAGCCCCCTGACCCCTGTCCCTGTCCCTTTCTGTCCCCAGACCTGCGGGTGCAGCAGTTGCTGCTGTCGGTGCTGTGTGACCGGGACCTGTCCCTTGTCCCCCAGCTGTCCCCAAAGCCCCCTGACCCCTTTTGTCCCCCCCAGACCTGCGTGTGCAGCGGCTGCTGCTGTCGGTGCTGTGTGACCGGGACCTGGCCAAGGTGACGCGCTGCATGGAGCACGCGCTGCGGGCGCAGCACCCGCGCAGCCGCTACAGCGCGGGCTGGGACGCCAAGCTGCTCTGGCTGCCGGCCTCCTACCTGCCCTCGGCCCTCGTGGACCTGGCCCTGGCCCTCATCCTGCCCAAGCCGGCCCTGGGCGGCCGCTGAGAGACCCCAGACCCAAATTAAACCCACCCGAGATTGGGGAATGAGCCCCCCAAGGATGGGGAATGAACGCCCTGAACTCACCCGTCCTTGCTCTGTTCATGGTTAGAAGGGGATTTGGGGACACTGAGGTGGCACTTGGGGCTCATGGAGCTGGCCCTGGCCCTCATCCTGCCCAGGGAGGCCACTGAGAGACCCCAGACCCAAATTAAACCCCCTGGGGTGGGGAATGAATGCCCTGAACTTGCCTGTCCCTGTTTTCACTCAGCTCGGGGTGATTTGGGGACACTGAGGTGGCACGTGAGGATTTGGGGACATGGAGGTGGCACTGAGGTGGCACGTGAGGATTTGGGGACACTGAGGTGGCACGTGAGGATTTGGGGACACTGAGGTGGCACTCAGAGCCCCCAGAGCCACCAGGACCAGTCCTTGACCCCATGGGGTCAATGGGGGACCCCAAAACTCCAGGATGGAGCCCCCACCCCATTAGAGACCCCCAAACCCCACGAGGGCCCTTGTCCCACCCTGGAGGGACCCCCCACCCCAAAGACCCCCCAAAACCCTCCAAAGACCCCTAAACCCCTCAAAGGGACCCCAAACCCACCAGAGACCCCCCAAACCCCTCAAAGGGACCCCAAACCCTTCAAAGGGACCCCAGACCCACCAGAGACCCCCCCAAACTCCCCAATCCCACTCATTCTCCAGAAGCTTTTCCTCTTTATTGCAAACCCGGGGGCCCCCAAAGCCCCCCAGGACCCCCAAAGTGGGGGGGGGGGTTGGCACTTGGGCCCTGCTGGGACCCCCGGAGCCCCCCGGGACCCCCGGGAGGAGCAGGAATTTGAGGAGGGGGCTACATGGGGGCTACATGACCTCGTAGCCGCTGCGGATCCCCCGCATGAGGCAGCAGGAGAAGAGAACGCCCAGGACCTGCGGGGACAGGGACGGTGACAGTGGGGACAGTGGGGACAATGGGGACAGGGATGGGGACAGTGGGGACAGTGGGGACAGGGATGGGGACAGTGGGGACAGTGGGGACAGTGGGGACAGTGGGGACAGTGGGGACAGGGATGGGGACAGTGGGGACAGTGGGGACAATGGGGACAGTGGGGACAGGGATGGGGACAGTGGGGACAGTGGGGACAGTGGGGACAGGGATGGGGACAATGGGGACAGGGACGGTGACAGTGGGGACAGGGATGGGGACAGTGGGGACAGGGACATTGGGGGGACATTGGGGACAGGGATGGGGAACAGGGACAGTGACAATGGGGACAATGGGGACAATGGGGACAGTGGGGACAGTGGGGACAGGGATGGGGAACAGGGACAGTGACAATGGGGACAATGGGGACACTGGGGACAGTGGGGACAGTGGGGACAGGGATGGGGACAGTGGGGACAATGGGGACAATGGGGACAATGGGGACAGTGGGGACAGGGATGGGGACAATGGGGACAGTGGGGACAATGGGGACAATGGGGACAGTGGGGACAGCGGGGACAGTGGGGACATGGGGACAATGGGGACAGTGGGGACAGTGGGGACAGGGACGGTGACAGTGGGGACAGGGACACTGGGGGGGGGGGACAGCGACACTCGGGGGGGTCGGTTTGACATGGGGGGGGAGGTCTCAGCCCCAAATTGAGGAGGGGTCTCAGACCCATATTGGGGGGGGTCGTCCCAACTTTTGGGGGGGTCTCAGCCCCACACTGAAGGGGGTTCATTCCCACCATTGGAGGGGTCTCAGCTCCCACATTTGGGGGGATCTCAGCCCCTATTTGGGGGGGGTCCAAGACCCCATTCAGGGGGGTCCAAGACCCCATTTCAGGGGGTTCCCAGCCCGATTTGGGGAGGGGTCTCAGCCCCTATTTGGGGGGTTCACAGCCCCAAATTTTGAGGATATCTCAGCCCATATTTGGGGGGATCTCAGCCCCTATTTGGGGGGGGTCCAAGACCCCATTCAGGGGGTTCCCAGCCTGATTTGGGGGGGTCTCAGCCCCATTTTTGGGGGGGTCTCAGCCCCATTTTTTGGGGGTTCCCAGCCCCCATTTTTTGGGGGTTCCCAGCCCCATTTTTGGGGGGTCCCAGCCCCATTTTTGGGGGTTCCCATCCCCATTTTTGGGGGTCTCACCTCGAAGAAGGCGATGCCCAGCGCCACGGCCGCCAGCAGCAGCACGTTCCTCTTGACCCAGGCCTCGAGGCTGGGCAGGCACCCCTGGCATGGGGGGCACAGGGGGTCAGGGGGCTCAGGGACCCCCAAAGGGGCCGGTCAGCAATTTGGGGAGGGGTCTCACCTCAGCGAACACGGTGCTGGGGGTCGGGTGCACGTTGCAGGCGGGGCCGGGGTGGCGGCAGCACGAGGTGGGCACGGAGTCGTTGGCACCAAAGTGCCCCACGCCCGCCCAGTCGGTGAAATTGTTCACCCCGCAGCAGGAGAACTGCCCGGAAACGGGGCAGGAATGGTGGGGAGGGGTCCTGGGGCAGCCCCCTCCCCAAACTGGGGTCACCCCCATGCTGGAATCCATCCTGGAGCAGCCCCCTCCCCAAATTGGGGGTGAATTGAGGTCACCCCCATGCTGGAATCCATCCAGGAGGGGGACCAGGAGCAGCCCCCTCCCCAAATTGGGGTCACCCCCATGCTGGAATCCCTCCAGGAGGAAGTCCTGGACCAGCCCCCTCCCCAAATTAAGGGAGACCCCTATGCTGGAACCCACCCAGGAAGGGGCCCAGGAGCAAGAAGCAGCCCCCTCCTCAAAATAAGGGTGACCCCCATGCTGGAATCCACCCAGAAGGAAGTCCAGGAGCAGCCCCCTCCCCAAACTGGGGGTGAATTGAGGTCACCCCCATGCTGGAATCCATCCGGGGGGAGGTCCTGGAGCAGCCCCCTCCCCAAATTGGGGTCACCCTCATGCTGGAATCCATCCTGGAGCAGCCCCCTCCCCAAATCAGGGTGACCCCCATGCTGGAATCCATCCTGGAGCAGCCCCCTCCCCAAATTGGGGAGACCCCCATGCTGGAATCCCTCCAGGAAGGGGTCGTGGAGCAGCCCCCTCCCCAAACTGGGGGTGAATTGAGGTCACCCCCATGCTGGAATCCATCCAGGAGGGGGTCCTGGAGCAGCCCCCTCCCCAAATTGGGGTCACCCCCATGCTGGAATCCATCCTGGAGCAGCCCCCTCCCCAAATTAGGGAGACCCCAGACTCACCTCCTGCTGGAACCCATCCAGGGCGGTGGCCAGGGACGGGTCCTGCTCGTAGCTCCTCACGGCCTCCCAGAGCCCCTCCTGCACCAGCCCGTGCACCTGGGGGGGCACCGGGGGGTCACGGGGGGGGATGAGGGACCCCCGGGGGGAGGGGTGGGGACCCAAGGGGCAAGGGAAGGGAAGGGAAGGATGGGAAGGGAAGGGAAGGTTTGGGAAGGTGGAAGGGTAGGGAAGGGGGAAGGTAAGGGAAGGTTGGGAAGGGAAGGGAAGGGAAGGGAAGGGAAGGGAAGGGAAGGGAAGGGAAAAGGGAAGGGAAAGGGAAAAGGAAGGGAAGGAAGGGAAGGGAAGGGAAGGGAAGGGAAGGGAAAGGGAAAAGGAAATGGGGAAGGAATGCCCCAAGGGAGAAAGGGAGGCGGCGGGATAAGGAAGGGAGAAGGACGGGAAGGGGGGAAAGGGCAGGTTATGGAAGGGATTTGAGGGGGGTCTTGGGAGGGAGTCCTGGGGTTTCTTACTTCCGGCTGGTCTGGGGTCCTGGCGTCCCTCAACTGAAGGTGACATGAAAGGGGGTGGGTAGGGGTCCCCGGATTTCCCTGCCAGCATTTCCCGGCTGGGTCTGGGGGTGGGATGGTGGGTATCCCCGGGGGTCCCGGGGGTCCCAGCCCCCCCTCACCATGGTGACCATGAGGGGCTGGGTCAGGGGTCCCTGTTCCGTTCTCTTTGTCCTTCCATTCCGGCTGTCCGGGTCCCCGGGATTTCCCCATTCCCCGGCTGGGGCATGGGGTCCCTGGGTGTCCCTGCGGTTCCCCATTTCCCCTGGCTGGTTCCTTTGCATCTCCTGGGGTTCCCGGGTGGTCCGCACCCCCCCCTCACCATGGGCCATGAGGGTCGGTCAGGGCCCCCGTGGCCCCCACCCCCCTTTGGGGTCCAGAGTTCGTGACCCGGCTGGGTCGGCGGATCCCACCCCCGGAAAAGAGGCTGAGCATGCGGCGAACCTGGGGCCCAGAGGGGTCAGGGGGGTCCCTGGGGGGATTTGGGGGGGGGCTGGGGGGTCCTGGGGGG